>NC_135820.1:12912925-12915425 GCF_964213995.1 Mustelus asterias
GAATACTGTTTCGTGATTGAACTTATTACATTTTTCCTCAAACTCTGTGTCCCCTCAGTCATTCGTAACCACCGTGTATGCACCGCAATGGTTTTACTAAAGACATTTCCTTGAGATTCTCCTTTATAAGATTCAAATAATAAGATTAATGGGGAAACGTTGCTTCGTGATTTTTGTCACTGGACATATATGCAATAGACCCACGGTAATTATCTTGAGTTACGAGTGTGAATCTTAACTTTGCTGATGGTGAAATATGGATTAATTAACAACATAGCAATTAAAGGCCGACGGATGACAATGAAGTCATTGTCAATTATTGAAAAAACCTGTCTGTATCACTCATGTTTTTACAGAAGCAACTATCAAGGCACGGCTGTGTCCCCTGAATTACAACAATTTGTTTGCCTATTGAAATGCACTTGCAGTGTTGATTTCGGGATGGCAATTATTCGTGTTCCTTTTGGTGCCGCCTGCACTTTATGAAGCAATCGGAACTGAACATGCTTAGCAAAGAATTTGTCTCATACAACATGATACATATTCTTGATATCCCCCCCCCCCACGCCCCCCCACCCGCCCCGCCGCTCTCCCTCCCCGCGTACGCCACATAATTATATCCGTTTTGTTCTGGTTGGTGGAAGCAATATGGAATTAACAGAACATTGCATTATGTGAGTGGATGCATTCGGCGCTGACACCAGGGATACAAAACTGTGTCACCAGTTCTATGCATCTACCTGGCTCAGTGCAATACAACAACTAACGTTACAAAATGAGATAAATTTGAGCAGTGGCATTTTGTTGCTCGATGGAAAATAGATCGTGGCTATTTTTTCTAATAGCGTTCCATGTTCAATTGGTTTTCAGTCAATCGACACCCAGGAAATCTAAAAATAGACCTGTCTCTTTCTCTTTCAATGTTGCCTCTGCGATGGAGACAAAATTAAGCTTAAAAACTGTGTGACAAAATTGGCCAAATGCCACGTTTTTATTGATGCTAAAATCATGTCTTCATGTATTTCACATTTCTACGATTTTATTTTCGATTTTTTTTATCATGCTTCTGGTAAACAGCATTTTAATAGGAGTACGATTTTCAGAAAATGAAAGCCATGTAATCAGATGAAAATGTGAGGGGCATAAGTTAGTAAGGTTCAACAATGCCAGATGAGAGTGAGGAGAATAAATTTGATTTCAACAATATAGCGAAGTTGAGTTGGTGTGTTTAAAGAACCTTATGCATATGTTTAAACCTCTCAAGGGGGCTTCGTGGCTGAGGCAAGGGATGAACGTTAAAGTACATTAATTCGTCAACAGTAGGCTTGCACTGCCACGAAGTTACTGGGAAATCCCACAGTCGTCACATTCCGCTGTCTGTCCGATTACAGTGAGGGCGAGTGTATCATGGGAAATGCATCTATCCTGCTCATATTTCGGAGTACGTGAGGGAAAAAAAACAACATGGAGGAAAACCACACAGACACGGTGACAACCTACAGACTCCACATATGTAGAAAGGACAAAGAAGTAACTCGGGATAGAGTAGGATCTCTTAAGCAACAACAAGGTTATCTATGTGCCGACCCACAAGAGATGGATGAGATCCGAAACGAATATTGCTCATCAGTATTCATTGTTGAGAAAAGCATGGATGTTCGGGAAATCAGGGAAATAAATAGTGATATCTTCAGGAATATACATATTACAGTGAAGGAGGTGCTGGAAGTCTTAAAGAGCATGAAGGCAGATAAATCCCCCGGACTTGATGAAGTGTATCCCAGGACATTGTGGGAGACAAGGGAGGAAATTGCGGGTCCCCGAGCAGAATATCTGATTTATCGACATTCACAGGTGAGGTGCCTGAAGAGTGGAGGGTGGCAAATGCTTTGCCTTTGATTAAGAAGGGCTGCAGAAAAAAAGCCGAGGAACAACAGGCCGGTGAAACTTACATTTGTAGTGGGTCAGTTGTTCGAATGTATTTTGAGAGACAGGAACATCAGACATTTAGAAACGCAAGGACTGATGAGGGGCAGACATTATGGCTTTATGAGTGGAAAATCTTGTCTTATAAATTTGACTGAGTTTTCTGAAGAGGTACCCGAAAAGATCGATGAGGGCAGTGCAGTTGGTGCTTAACTTTAGCAAGACCGTTGACAAGGTACCAAATGGGAGTTTGTGGCATCAGGTTAAACCTGACGGGATCCAGGGTGAAGTAGCCAAATGGGTACACAATTGGCTTGATGACAGAAGGCAGCGGGTGGCTGTAGAGGGTTGTTTTTAAAACTGGAGCACTGTGGCCAACGGTGTTCCTCAGTGATCCGTGCTGGGTCCACTGTTATTTGATATTAATATGAATGATTTGGATGAGAATTTAGTCGGCATGGTTAGCAAGTTTGCGGATGACACCACGATTGGTGACATAGTGGGCAGTAAAGAAGGTTATCCAGGATTGCAACGGGATCCTTATCTTTTGGGCCACTGGAATGAAGAATAGAAA
>NC_135820.1:13560425-13602925 GCF_964213995.1 Mustelus asterias
GAATCCAAGGGTGTACATTAACATTCAGTCCCCAGTCCCACATTCTCCGTCACCAGCCGCCTTCCTACAATACTGTTTTGGTGTCTGAACTTTTGTTTATAGCTGGTGGTATAGTTTAACTGAGTGTCCGACTTTAAACCTCAGCTCTCTCAGAGTTTCTGCTAGGTGTTGGATAGGGGACTATTCTGTATTTTATAGTCCTGTAAGGTATCGTGAAGGGTGTCTGTGACATTAATGGCCTCTATGGTTCGGCTCCGAACTTGAATGATCCTAGCTAGGCCTATATTGACGGGCCGAAGGGATGTGAAACAAAAGTTGGGTTGGGAGATCATGCATAACAGGGCATCATAATGATAGGAGGTCACGGTGGTGGAGACACAGTTTTTGCCCTTGTCCGCATATCATGTGCGGGCAAAATGCTCAGAGGCTGATTCGATCTCCAGGACGCATCCTTCAGCACCATGTCTCCCTGTCCCACAGGGTGGGGGAACACGGAAATGTTACCCCTCTGCTTATAGCCCGCAAGGGACACACCGTGGAAGGAATTGTTCCTATGTATGGCTGCTGTCTCGGTCAGGTGATCCCGGAGGGAGTTATGTCCTCGTACTGCCTCGATGTTTTCCAACTGGAATAAGGGAAAACGTCCTGAGCCTGGTGTAACTATAGGGATCATCAGAACCATCCCCACCTCAGTAGCTTCGCTAATCCGACAATCCGGGGCTACTGGGTCTACTTTGGTGAGGCCTTTGAGGGTGCATTTTCCAACGCACCTGTCCGTCTGGCTTTTGATGTCAGGCGGGAGCTGTCAATCCAATCGGGTATATCCCCCCTTTGGATCTGACCGAGATTGTGTCTCTTCTATCCCACCATCCATTGGCCATATGCATGACAAAGTGGCCTCTGTCGTAATCGTGCAATGCCCTCCCTTCCTCTCTCTATCAGGTGGTTAATCGTGCGATTATGGCCCTCCAGCACTGTTATTGCATCTAACTGGATATCAATAACTGCCGCACCAAAATCTGCTTGCGTCTCTTGTTTTTTCTGATCGTTTTAGAGATCCCTAAGTTTGTTGCACCTTCTCATGTGACCGCTGCATATACAAATAATTCACTCGGGAGGTTCCCTTGTTTACCCCGTGAGCATTCACGAACTGTCCCTCTTTTTTGCCCTCTGTCCCTGAGCTCTAGAGGTCCCCATGGCGTCGGCAAAATACTTAACAAAACATACATGCTTTTGGATTGTTCTGACCTGTATTCCGGAACTTGAATTGCAGAAATATTGGTCAGAACAGGGACAATCTTTTGTTTCATATTATCATACCAAATGTTGCCTTCGTTGAAAAGTACAATCCCGTTTTCCGGTCCCTTAAGAACCATGGGACATGGCAATATAGCTGGAGAGGGAGTCGGAGTGGACGGTGGATTAGTAGGAGGAGAAAAACAAACAGGGACAGTGCCGCTGCATCCGTCTCCTCATAATATCCGCATACCACGAGTCCTTCACTGAGCCGAGCCTAGATGCACATTTAATTCCAAAACCACATTCATCCTTTTTCCGCGCTTTCCTGTGATCCACACAACAGGTGGTACCATCGGAAGTGCATCTGACCAACTCGCAATCCTCGCCCGGATAAACCTGTAACCAATCATGAAAGTAAGTTTTCTCTTTAGTCCAGTCTTTTCCTGCCATTCCATCGGTGAAGTTGTGCAACGCTCCGTAGCCCGTGGGATTTCGGCCCATCAAGGTATGTTGCATTTAAAGATTCGGGTCGACATCATTCTGGGGTGTCGTTTCCTAAAAGACTCCCAGAATGACGAGTCCACAGACCTATGGGTTCAAAACAAAAATAGCCAGGCGGCACCATGCGTTAGAAATGGGTACCATTAATTTAAGTCCTTCCATGCGAGCTGACGTCCTAAGGGTAAAAAGAAGAGAATCTGATTGAGGTTAGGAAAGTCTTATCATTTCTATCTCTTCAGCTGGCTCCGGCAAGCGGTGCCTTGGCCGAGTACACGATATTCCCCATTTAGAAATAATGTACACCACATATAAAAGAAAGATACGTGTGAACGCTCAATTGCGATGCTTTGCAGTGCGCGAACCCACGCCTGGTAACGTTGAGCATACGAGGCGGTTTCCCAACTCGGGACTGTGGTGGGCTCAGCCATTATCCTTTGGATTATATCTGTCCACTTGTCATATCAATAAAAACACAAGTGTCACTGGTCATGATGATGTCGTAGGGTCCGGTCCATTTGGGTGCAAACCTTACTTGTTTAGGCGTCACTCTCGCGAATTCTCTGTCCGTACTGCTGAGCAACTACAGCTGCCTGCATTCCATCATTTTCCTCAAAGAAAATGTGGAATAGTTTGGCGATGTTCTTATGCTTTTTCCGTTGAGACTGGTTGAAACTATTTTACAGTATAATTGAGGCAATCCCAAATCTGGTGCTCTCACAAAACCTGCTTCAAATCTGAAAAAAGCCTTCTGCATTTCCGTCCTCTATCTTTTCCTGACTAGCCCTTCCTCCCCTTATCAAGTCCTGAAAGGGCTTGACCACTTGGGCATAATCTGCCACAGACTTCCTACAATAGCTAAAAAGTCTTCAATCCTTGTCTCACCCCTTTTCCATTGAAAAGCCTTTGAACACAAATAACCTTCCCCCGTTCCTCTCCAATATTTTCTTCAACATTTTGTAACCAGTAACACATTTGAAACATATATCAAATCATTCAATTTGATCCCAGTCCAACTTGTTTTGATTGTCTGTTCTTATTTTAAACAACATCATTTTATTAAGGTAACTTGCTTAGAGCACATTTTTTATGTCAGAATCATCCCAAACTCAGAAAGCAATGTTGTGGGCTTTCGACTGCCTATTAGTGTCTATCTAATCTCTTCTTTCTTTTAAGGAAACTTTGTCCCTTCATCCATAGCTATCACCTAAACTACATTCTACTTCCCAGCATCCCTTTAAATGTCCCTCTTCTATTCAATCAATCGCACTTTTGATTCTGCCCCCCTCTGTTTATTATCAGCTCCTCTGTAACATATCTTTTATTACCTGTTCATTTTCTTTTCTCATTTATTCCACTGAATTATTTCCCTCATCCATACTTATATTAATCTGTCAATTTGGTGTTGTAGGCGGGCTCTCCCGTTTAGCCCGCCTGGCATCTCATACAGCTTTCAACTTTCTCATGTTCAATATTTTCAACAGGGTGTGCTTTGTGTTCAGAACTATGACTCCAGTTGTGTGGTTGATTCACTACTTTGCATATCCATGTCACATATTTTAATTGGAATGCATTATGACAGTATATTAATTCCCATCATTAAACACGCACTCCCATTCTACCTTATGTAACTCCCCACTAAACTCCCCTTTCTGTTAGATTTTTGATTTTATGTCTTAAAATTACTGCAAATCCGATAACAGAAAGATCCATCCTGTCTGGGACAGAATGGGTTAATTCTCTGCTTGCTTCAGCAGGGGCAGAACAAGTTCACCCAGATGGACATCATCATTTCAAACACTCCGGTATAATTCTTTCCATTTTCTTTTTACCGTCAGTTCTATCAAAAATACAGTTTAGAATTTAACAAAGGCACGATCCAAATGAATCCAAAATGCGACTCATTTTTATCACTTTTACACACCCCTTAAGAGTTTTAGACTTTCGTACATTCTCTCCAGTTTAAGCTCAAAATTTGCATGATTAATTATTTCTGCAGCTCTGCCTCTGTACTAAACATAGGCAGACACAACATCAAGTCAGTTGTGCGCCTAAATGGTTAACTCTCAGATGTAAGGTGATGCCACCTTTCCCACATGGCAGAGCTCAAATCTCTGTCCGACTCCTATTCCTGAAAATGACCATGGCCACTAAGATTGAGGAATCCTGACCCTGCCTCAATTGCACTGTCGTAAAATTTCAACTGGGGGAAAGTAATTTGTTAAACTTGCACACAGAGAAGCTATTCACTTTGACCTGCTATACCCTATTCCACCGCATGATGCTCTAGATCACACAATTACATCCTATTTCTCTCTTTGCCATACACAGAGAGTCCGTGCCTGATTGTTTCTTTTAATCCTTTATTCCCCTCTTTGGTCTATGGCTCTTCAGACCAACCAATTTAACCTAATTTGAGTCCCTTCTGTCTTTGCAGCGGCACTGGCGCTGGTGTCTGTTATATTTATCGGGGAACGACGGCTACGCTAGATTTCTGGTGGTTATCTACAGCATTGCCCAACTTTCCAAATCATCATAATTGTTAAAATACACCAGCCCTGCATTTAGTATCGCCTGGTGCGCAGGACTCAGTCAGTCACGATATAATTAGAGGAAAGCTTGCCGCTACGTGCAAGGAAAGCTTCAAACTTCCTGTTCCCATAATCCTGTGCTCCATCCCTTTTGTTTTGGGTGACCCCTACGATAGCATTTCTATTCATGGAAACCTGACCTTTGGTATCAGTTACGTCGGCCTTAAAAGCAAGGAAATCTTGTGCCAGTTGTTGGGTGTTTGCGGCCAGGTCCGCACACCAAGTTCCATCCTGGTGGGCACCTTGCAATCGCAGCCAATAGTTTTCAGGCATTTTTGTTCTAACTAGCCCTGGAACATCCCGCTTGTGGAGGTGATGGCAGTCCTACGTTTCTACCAGAAAACAGTGTTACTACTGCGGGGCTGCAACACAGGTAATTTATCCAGCAATGCCATCGTCTTCCGACGAGACAGGGAGATATATGTCATCCTCAACTGAGGTGGTCGTGCGAGAGCCCCCAGTGCTATTCTCCGTATTCCCTGCTGGCAGGAATCGCTGGGATGTATTCAATCTTTGCAGGGGTTGCTGTAATCTGAGGCTCTGGGTCATAAAGTGCAGGGGCGCCCCTTCCCTCCCTGAGCCTTTATTGAGCATCTTCTCACGTCCTGGTTGTCCAATTTGCATGCTCGGTATGAGACGGAGAGCTCTGGATTTGCTCCGGGAGTGCTGGCAACACCGTCTGTCTTGTCATAACTAGCAGCTGTTGTTTCCTACTGTTAACATATGCGTTTACATTTTCTGTCAGAACTACAATGGGCACGAAGTATCAAAACTAATGCATTTTCATCCTTTCCTTTCTTTTCGGTCTTCCACCACTGCCTTTGCTTTTCTGGGGGGTCGTGGGGCTTCCAACCTGATTTGAGCATTTTGTCAATAACTTTCTTATTTTTCTCCATGAGTCAAGGAGCCTTCTGGCCCCCATTCGAGCTCGCTTTCTTTACATGTCATGATTGGGTGGGACTAGAACCGTTGGAAATCCACTGTCAGAGGTCCACACTTACGCCTGCGGTCCCAAGTCAGTTACTAATTCTAATACAGTAAACAATACCCGACAATGCCTACGTCACTTAACGAACTATCCACCGTCGTTTTGACTGCTGGCCACACCCTGTTCACAAGTTCGTAAATCGTCAGTCGCCGAACACCCGTGTCCTGGGGTTAGTCTGTACTTGCAATGAGTAAACGTACTCACCCGGTTCTCTGATGGTATTGGTCGACTGAGGAATCCGAGTCAGGGCACCAAACTGTTAGTGGGAGAGAGTTTCAAAGAAATCACTCAACGCTCAGGGTTGGTCCTCGCATCAAACTGTATATTTTGCCGGCGGGGAGATGGCTTCTGTTAAACCCAGTGCCTCTGTCCAACGAACAAAGGTAAAACATCCATTCTTATACATTTTTCAAACATCTACACAGCCCATCACGCCTGGGTCTTCTCCAAAAATATTAATTACAGATCACATACAGTAGTCACATATCCAATGAAAAACGCATAACGTATGGTGGGCTCGTGCATGATCAATTCTTGGTCTCATGGACACGACTCATGGTACCTCAGCAATATTATCTTTCTTTCTCCCATCTGGAGTCCTTGAGTGTATAATACTCCTTGTCCAGTGGCCTCCTTATCATCTTCCATGACTGTCCTCCCTAATCCTCCGTGTCTGGTTTCCATCCAAGACCTTAGATCAGAGACTGGTACCAGTCACAGTACACAAACATATGCTCAAACCAGCTAATGGTGTTCAGGAATGTGGCTAAAATATAGCATCCATCTTGTGTCCTTTTACTATCCTGAGCTCCTGCAAACATGGTGGAGCTTTCATGCATGCCGTTTGCTATCGTGTAACAGTAAATTCATACATATTTATTATATTCTATTTATCCCTACCAATATAAATTGCTAAACTGGTACCCTCGAAAGTGAATTCTTATACAGACATCTAAACCAAAGATATTGTTCCCTCTAGACTTATCCTTTAAATCTCCCCTCAACAATTTTAATGAAAAATAGACAAAAAATCAGGCATTGCATCACATCTTAGATTTCCTAAATGCAAAGGTCTTCCATTTTCTTTCGATGTGTTTCCTTCTCCTTTGTCTATATCGCTTTCCGTGTGGTAATTTGAGTTGGCTGAATATGTTTGAAGATTTTAAAAAAACATAAAATGCAAAACTCACGAGGAGAGCATATGTATTTGAAGATGCTTATAAAGATATATTGATTTGAAGGAAAAACACAACAAGTTCGTCCTCTGAGATCACCAAGAGGGCCAGGTAGCTGCAGAGCAGAGCGACAGAGCTTTCCAATGAATCTAATGCACACAATCAAATACAGATCAATTATCGTTTTTTAACTATCATTCCCGCCTTATATTAGTTAGATATCAAGTGCATTGAATGCACGTATAGCAATAAACATCCTTGTCATATTCCTCAGCCAGCTGCATTTTACCATTTAGCATATCTCATGTGGCCATTCAGTCCTGACACGAACTCTCAACTTGGCTGAACTCACTTCCATTGGCTAAGTAACTAAAGGGGCTTATCATAGAAGTCAAAGCGAGCATCTCACCGGCAGACTGCCAAGTTGAATAGACATGTGATCCTGCATTCAGGTACAGATATTTTCTATGTCTGGGCAATAAGTATTCCTGTTCATAAAGTTCCAAAATACGTTCCCTCCCCAGAAACTTCAGATCGGGTGGATAGTGGGAGCCTTTTTCCACTGATGGTGATGGCTAGCACGAGGGGACATAGCTTTAAATTGAGGGGTGAGAGATATAGGACCGATGTTAGAGGTAGGTTCTTTACTCAGAGAGTAGTAAGGGCGTGGCATGCCCTGCCTGCAGCAGTAGTGGACGCATCAACATTTAGAGCATTCAAATGGTTATTGGATAAACATATGGATGATATTGGAATAGTGTAGATTAGGGGGGCTTTAAATTGATTCCACTGGTCGGTGCAACATCGAGGGCCGAAGGGCATGTACTGCGCTGTAATGTTCTATGTTCTATGTTCTATGATGTCAATTCTGCTAACTGTGAGGGTTTCCAGACCTGTTGTACTGAAATCTTCACATTGACCACCATTCCTTAAGGCAATCTGGTTTTTGATGAAGTGAGCATATATGCACAGCATACTTAAATACATTTTAATATCAGCAATAGTTAAAATCATATTTACTTGTTTGATTCTTTTACTGACTTTGTACATGTGTAAATCATTTGTCTCATTAATTTAATAACTTAATTTCAAGAATCAGTTAACTCTTTTCTGGTAGTGCTGTCAGTGCCTTATGTATTTTGTCTAAAACATTAGTGGCGGATAAATATGCTCGGCTTTCAGCACCTTATGTTTTTTTCTTACATAGTTCTCGTCAGAAGTCTACCAAATATTTTCAACCGCATTTGAACGTTCCTTCAACATTATTTAGTTAGTAACTGGCAGAAATGGTTTGCTTCATTCCACAGCATCTAAACACCTAATGTTAGAACTAAGATATTCTGAATGAAGTCATGCTGAATATAATACTGTTGGGATTATTTAATATTATGCACTATTACGAAAATGCTTATTTGATTTTTTTTTCTCGTTCTTGTTTCTTCAATAGTCAGGCTCACCCTAGATCAGGAGACATCTGATCCACGCTGTATTCTATCGAAGGAAGGGAAGATCAGCATTTTGAATGCCAGGCGTCTGCCCAGAGGCGAGAAGAAGTTGAAGCATTCGGACAGCTGGCCGTCTGGGGCAAAGATGGACTACAAATGGAAAGTACTACTGGCAGGTGTCAACGAGTGCATGGACGTTGTGGAGCGTGGGAGTGTCTCAGACACGCCTGGCCGTAACCAGGTGACGGAGACCTTCACCCAAGGATCGTCATTGGACACTGTTGATGTGGAATGTTAAGGGTGATACAAAACATTTCAGGTCATTTGGTCACAACATGCTTCTGGCTCAACAAAGAAAGCTTGATGTCTACTTGGACTATAATGGAGGGCAAGTCAGTTTCTATAACCCCAACATGGGAACACATATCTACACTTTCAACGCCAAATTCACAGGACCTGTTTATCCTGTCTTCACACTCTGGGTCAGCAGTGGAGATAATGGCTCTCTAGATGAGAACATAGAACATAGAACATTACAGCGCAGTACAGGCCCTTCGGCCCTCGATGTTGCGCCGACCAGTGGAACCAATCTAAAACCCATCTAATCTACACTATTCCAATATCATCCATATGTTTATCCAATAACCATTTGAATGCTCTTAATGTTGACGAGTCCACTACTGCTGCAGGCAGGGCATTCCAAGCCCTTCCTACTCACTGAGTAAAGAACCTACCTCTAACATCTGTCCTATATCTATCACCCCTCAATTTAAAGCTATGTCCCATCGAGCTAGCCATCACCACCCGAGGAAAAAGGCTCTCACTATCCACCCTATCTAATCCTCTGATCATTTTGCATGCCTTTATTAAGTCACCTCTTAACCTTCTTCTCTCTAACGAAAACAACCTCAAGCCCCTCAGCATTTCCTCAGACGATTTTCCCACCATACCAGGCAACATCCTGGTAAATCTCCTCTGCACCCTTTCCAACACTTCCACATCTTTCCTATAATACGGCGACCAGAACTGTACGCAATACTCCAAATGCGGCCGCACTAGAGTTTTGTACAGTTGCAGCATGACCTCCTGGCTGCGAAACTCAATCCCTCTACCAATAAAAGCTAACACACCGTATGCCTGCTTAATAACCCAATCAACCTGGGTGCCAACTTTCAGGGATCTATGCACATGGACACCCAGATCCCTGTGCTGATCCACACTACCAAGTATCTTACCATTAGCCCAGTAATCTGTATTCCTGTTACTCCTTCCAAAGTGAAGCACTTCGGACTTTTCCGCAGAAAACTCCATTTGCCACCTCTCAGCCCAGCTCTGCAGCTTATCCATGTCTCTCTGTAACCTGCCACTTCCCTCCGCACTGTCTACAACTCTACCAACTTTAGTGTCATCCGCAAATTTACTAATCCAACCTTCCACACCCTCATCCAGGTCATTAATAAAAATGACAAACAGCAGTGGCCTCAAAACAAATCCTTGCGGTACACCACTAGTAACTGAACTGCAGGATGAATATTTCCCATCAACCACCATCCTCTGTTTTCTTACAGCTAGCCAATTCCTGATCCAAACCACTAAATCACCTTCAATCCCATGTGTCCGTCTTTTTTGCAAAAGCTTACCATGGGAAACCTTATTAAACGCCTTGCTGAAATCCATATACACCACATCAACCGCTTTACCCTCATCCACCTCTGTGTTCACCTTCTCAAAGAACTCAATAAGGTATGTGACGCACGACCTACCCTTCACAAAACCGTGCTGACTATCCCTAATCAAATTATTCCTTTCTAGGTGATTATCAATCCTATCCCTTATAATCCTTTCCAATACTTTGCCCACAACAGAAGTAAGGCTCATCGGTCTATAATTACCAGGGTTGTCCCTACTCCCCTTCTTGAACAAGGGGACAACATTTGCCATCCTCCAGTCTACTGGCACTGTTCGTGTAGGCAATGACGACACAAAGATCAAAGCCAAAGGCTCTGCAATCTCCTCTCTAGCCTCCCAGAGATTCCTAGGATAAATCCCATCCGGCCCAGGGGACTTATCTATTTTTACCATATCCAGAATTGTTAACACCTCCTCCTTATGAACATCAATCCCATCCAGTCCAACAGCCTGCATCTCAGTATTCCCCTCGACAACACTGTCCCTCTCCAGTGTGAATACCGACGAAAAATATTCATTTAGTGCCTCTCCCATCTCTTCAGACTCCACGCACAACTTCCCACTACTTTCCTTGACTGGCCCTAATCTTACCCAAGTCATTCTTTAATTTCTGACGTACGTATAGAAAGCTTCAGGGTTTTTCTTGTTCCTACCTGCCAAAGACTTCTCATGTCCCCTCCTGGCTCTTCTTAACTCTTTCTTTAGGTCCTTCCTGGCTAACTTGTAACTCTCAAGTGCCCTAACTGAGCCTTCACGTTTCATCTTAACATAAGGCTCCTTCTTCCTCTTCACAAGAGATTCAACCTGCTTAGTCAACAACTGTTCCCTCACACGTCTGCTTCCTCCCTGCCTGACAAGTACATATTTATCAAGGACGCGTAGTAGCTGTTCCTTGAACAAGTTCCACGTTACAATTGTGCCCATCCCCTGAAGTTTCCTTCCCCAACCTATGCCAGCTAAATCTCGCTGAATCGCATCATATTTTCCTTCCCCCCAGGTATAACTCTTGCCCTTTGGTATATACCTATCCTTTTCCATTGCTAAGGTAAACGTAATCGAATTGTGGTCACTGTCACCAAAGTGCTCGCTTACCTCCAAATCTAACACCTGGCCTGGTTCATTACCCAGTATCAAATACAATGTGGCCTCGCCTCTTGTTGGTCTATGCGTCAGGAAGCCTTCCTGCACACATTGGACAAAAACCGACCCCTCTAAAGTACTCGAACTTCAGGTTTTCCAGTCAATATTTGTAAAGTTAAAGTCCCCCAGTACAACCACCCTGTTACTTTCGCTCCTATCCAGAATCATCTTTGCAATCTTTTCCTCTACATCTCTGGAACTTTTCGGAGGCCTATAAAAAACTCCCAACAGGGTGACCTCTCCTTTCCTGTTACTAACCTCAGCCCAAACTACCTCAGTACACGAGTCCTCACTAAATGTCCTTTCTGCCACCGTAATACTGTCCTTGACTAACAATGCCACACCTCCCCCTCTTTTACCAACTTCCCTGCACTTATTGAAACATCTGAAGCCCGGAACCTGCAACAACGATTCCTCTCCCTGCTCTATCCATGTCTCCGAGGTGGCCACAACATCGAAGTCCCAGGTACCAACCCATGCTGCAAGCTCACACACCTTATTCCTGATGCTCCTGGCGTTGCAGTATACACACTTGAAACCGCCTTCCTGCCTGCCAGTACACTCCTGCGACTCTGAAACCGCATCCATGACCTCACTACTCTCGACCTCCTGTACACCGGAGCTACAATGCAGGTACCCACCCCCCTGCTGAATTAGTTTCAACCCTCCCGAAGAGCATTAGCAAATTTCCCCCCCAAGATATTGGTACCCCTCTGGTTCAAGTGCAGACCATCCTGTTTGTAGAGGTCCCACCTACCCCAGAAAGAGCCCCAATTGTCCAGGTATCTGAATCCCTCCCTCCTGCACCATCCCTGTAACCACGTGTTCAACTGCTCTCTCTCCCTATTCCTCTCCGCACTATCACGTGGCACAGGTAACAAACCAGAGAAAACAACTTAGTTTGTTCTAGCCCTCAGCTTCCACCCTAACTCCCTGAATTTCTGCGTTACAACCTCATCCCTTTTCCTACCTATGTCTTGAGTGCCTATGTGAACCACATCTTGGGGCTGGTCCCCCTCCGCCTTAAGGATTTCGAAAACACGATTCGAGACATCGTGGACTCTGGCTCCTGGGAGGCAACACAGCAACCGTGAGTCTCTCTCGTTCCCGCAGAATCTCCTATCCGTCCCTTTAACTATGGAGTCCCCAATGACTAATTCTCTTCTCCTCTCCCCCCTTCCATTCTGAGCCACAAGGACAGACTCTGAGCCAGTGACCTGTACACCATGGGTTACCCCTACTAAGCTTTCCCCCCCAACAGCAACCAAAAGTTTAATATCCCCAATTTCTATTACATTTCATGTTTCTCCCCCCACTTGGACGGCTCCCTGCACCTTGGTGCTGTGGTCAGTTTGCTCATTCTCCCATTCCCTCCCCTTCTGAGATGCCGGGCCGGACTCTGGCCAGAGGCACGGCCACTGCTGCTTCCCCGAGGTAGGCTGCTCCCCCCAACAGTACTTAAACAGGAGTACTTATTTTTGAGGGGCACAGCCATTGGGGTACTCTCTAGTACCTGACCTTTCCCCTTCCCCTTCCTAACCGTTACCCACTTGTCTGTCTCCTGTGGCCCCAGTGTGACGACATGCCTGTAACTCCTATCTATCACCTCCTCATTCTCCCTAACCAGAGGAAGGTCATTGAGCTGCAGTGCCAGTTCCCCAATGCGGTCCCTTCAGAGCTGCAGCTCGACGCACCTGGCGCAGATATGGACATCCGGGAAGCCAGCTGACTCCAGGACCTCCCACATCCGACACTGAGAACAACAAACTGGCCTCACAATCATAATTCCCCCTTTCTTCCAATGACACAGGAAAAACTGTCTAAACCTACCCCACCTCTGCCTGTTTACGCCGAAGCCCGATGAGCCAAAGCCCGTCAGCTGTCACTCTGCTTCCCACTCACTCCGCCGCCCGCACAAAAGTGCGGCCTGTTTTAAACCCTCCAAAAACCTTCCCAGGCTTCTCCTGGGCCTAGTTAATGTTTTGGAAAAATAAACCTCCAATTTTTAACACAAATTTAACTGAAATATAAATAAATAAATCAAATGCAAAAACACACTCCCTTACCCTCAGCCTGCTCATGTGGAACAATGAGGCTGAAACCTCCAAGATAAGCCCTTTTTAAACCTTCCAAAAACCTTCCCAAGCTTCTCCGGGACCGACAACCTGTTTTGGAAAAACCCCTCCGATTGTTAACACAAATGTTATTGAAAAATAAATAAATAAATCAATCAAATGCAGAAACACACTCCCTTACCCTCAGACTGCTCCTGTAGAACTTGGAGTAGATTGATGTAATTCAGTTCACAGCAGAAGATCGCATCCAACACCTTCATTCTGGGAATTCGCTAATGTGAACAACGTGAAGAAAATTTGACTTATGGATCAGTGACCATCGACAATTCCACTCACTGCGAATTAGAATGTTGACTTAACATCTGTGTAGACTTAACTACAATTTCGTCTCCGCCCACAAGAAAAACCAGCTCCCCACATAAATGCTAACACTTTTGCCAAATAAACTTCTCCATACCTGTATAAATAATGTGAAGATACAGCCTATATTTGTCACTGCAGAAGGCAAATTCCAAGCTCATCCCAACCAATCTTCACCTTTAACCTTTAACGGAAGATCTGCTTGTTCTAACTTGTTCCCTGCCAGCCTTCCATTCAGAATTGAAAGGCAATATCCATTCTGACTCTTTCATATCAAACAGCTCAAGAACCCTGTACGCTGCAATAAGGTGAACATTCATTCTTCCAATTTCATGGAGGCAATGTCGCCAAACTGCATAATCCTTGTCCGACAAGGCCATTACAATCAGTGCAGCTAAAGTCGGACAATCTTATTCAGTTCAAGTGTCGCTCTGCTTATGTAATGTTGCCACGTCTCGGCACATTACTTTAACTCTATTATTTTCAGTGCATTTTCAGTTGTAGCGTCTCTCAAATCGCAGAGCCCCTTGGAATCACAGCAATAATCCTCCGCAGATGGAAGCCATTTGGGTTTATAGAACAGTACAGCACAGTACACGCCCTTCGGCCCTCGATGTTGTACCGAGCTTTGTCCGAAACCAAGGCCAAGCTATCCCACTCCCTATCATTCTGGTGTGCTCCATATGCGTATCCAATCACCGCTTGAAAGTTCCTAACGTGTCCGACTCCACTATCACAGCAGGCAGTCCATTCCACACACCAACCAATATCTGAGTAAAGAACCTACATCGGACATTCCTCCTATATCTCCCGCCATGAACCTTTTAGTTATGCCCCCGAGTAACAGCTACATCCACCCGAGGAAATAGTCTCTGAACGTACACTCTAACTATCCCCCTCAGCATCATATCAACCTCTATTAAGTCGCCCCTCATCCTACTATGCTCTAAAGAGAAAAGCCCTAGCTCCCACAACATTTCCTCATAAGACCTACCCTCCAAATCAGGTAGCATCCTGGGAAATTTCCTCTGCACTCCCCCCAATGCTTCCACATCCTTCTTATAGTGAGGTGACCAGAACTGCACACAAAATTCCAAATGTGGTCTCACCAAGGTCCTGTACAGTTGCAGCATAACCCCACGGCTCTTAAACTCAAACCCCCTGTCAATAAACGTTAACAATCTACAGGTCTTCTTCACGGCCCCATCCATTTGAGTGGCAACCTTCAGAGATCTGTGGATATCAACCCCAAGATCTCTCTGTTCCTCCACATTCCTCAGAACCTTGCCTTGATCCTGTAATCCGCTTTCAAATTTGTCGTACCAAAATGAATAACCTCGCACTTATCAGGGTTAAACGCCATCGGCCATTTTTCGTCCCAGCTCTGCAGCCTGTCAATGTCTCTTTGCAGCCTACAACAGCGCTCTACCTCATCCACTACTCCACCAATCTTGCTGTCATCAGCAACTTTACTGACCCACCCTTCAGCCCCCTCCTCCAAGTCACTGGTAAAAATCACAAACAACAAAGGCCCGATGACTGATCCCTGTGGTACACCGCTGGAACTGGTCTCCAGTCTGAAATGTTTCCATCCACCACCACCCTCTGTCTTCTGTGAGATATGATGTGGAGATGCTGGCTATGAGATAGCCAGTTTCTTCTCCAATCGGCCAAATTTCCCTATATCCCACACCTCCTTACTTTCTTCATGAGCCGACCATGGGGAACCTTATCAAACGCCTTACTAAAATCCATGTATACAACATCAACTGCTCTACCTTCATCTACACACTTAGTTACCTCCTCAAAGAATTCAATCAAATTTGTGAGGTAAGACTTACCGTTCACGAATCCGGGTTGACTATTTTGGATTAAGCTGCATCTTTCCAAATGGTCATAAATCCTATCCCTCAGGACCTTTTCCATTAACTAATCGACCACCGAAGTAAGGCTAACAGGCCTATAATTACCAGGGTCATTCCTATTTCCTTTCTTATCTATCTGCATCGATTCTCCAAGCGAGCAACAGGGCTTTGTACTATTCGTCTGTTCTTTCGATGTTGCTCAACACATTCAAATCATCATATAATGCACTCTCAGAGGATCTACTTGAACGTTGCCTTGACAAGATATATGGGCAGCGTATTCCTGATTCGAGTTCCTTGTTATCAAACAAGGTTTTTTTTTCTCGTATAACGTTTGCTTCCTTTGAAAATCAATGAGTGCCTATGCCCTTGAGTTCTGAAACGTTTTCTTTTTAGCGAGGGGAATATCATCACCCTATGTACTATAACTACCTAACTCATGACTTTAAAATTCCACATATATCTCCTATTTGCCGTATTTTATCCAAGGAGAACAGTCGTAAAAGATACGTCTATCCAATGTCTTCACATCCTTCCTCTAACGTGCCACCTAGAATTGGCGCATTATTCCGCTGAGCAGCAATGGCTGCCCCATATAAGGTTTGCATCAGCGATTTGTGCTGTCACTCTATGCCACTTTCAGTAAACATCTAATGGTATATGCTTCACTTCCAGTTTTCTTCACCTGTTTTGACATCTTGAGTGATCTCAACATGGTGATGGCCAACGTTCAGTTTTACTTCGTGCTATCTTGAGGTTTCTGCCATTAACATTCTTGGGGGGAGGGAATTCGAGAGAGGTTTGCAAGGAAACTAAGATCCCTCTGCACAGCAGCATGAATTGCTTGACCAATCAACATGTCCACATTCCTTGAAATATTGCGGACACTCTGGTAGTGCATTACCTTTCAAAGTTTCCTCAGCAAATGAGGCTGGAAGTGAATAGAAGTTTTCTTCGATTTCCTTGAAATCCAACAAGAAATACCGAGCTCTCAGTACTGATCATATTGACGGTCCCGTTGTTGCAGCTTGTCCATCATGACAATGAATAATAGTTCCAACACGGTGAATTAAAAAGGTACATTTTCATCTGAATTCATTGTTGCAATTGAATTAAACGTCTTACACTTTGAAGCATTATGCTGAATTCCATTCCCACGTATCTGTAAATTGACTGATATTAAAAATAAATATACGGATAAGGCAGCTTAATATGTTTAATTGTCCATTGCATATATTAAACTTGACGACAACATGATGAACGTATGTGCTCAAATTTGAATCGTGTGAAGATCTAAAAGGGCTGAATATTATAATGACTGCTTTCATTATACAGTTCTCTGAACACCAAAATGATCCATTACATTCATTGCGTCACCACAATGCCAGGCTTGGAGCTTTGTCGTGTCTTGTGTGTTCTCCAAGGCGGCCTTCACGACACACGACAATGCAGAATCGCTGAGCAGAAAATGATAGCCAAGTTCTGCACACATGAGGACGGCCTCAACTGGGATCTTGGATTCATGCCATACTATCTTAACCCCGCGACTTGCCTGAGCTGGCAAAATCTCACTAACTTTCCTGGCTGGAGGCAATATACATCTCTTTAACTGTGCTGAACCCTTTCTCCACTCACGTTGTCTGTACCTTTAAGACTTGATTACCTGTAAAGTTTCGCATTCCAACCATTATTTTGTAAACTGAGTTTGTGTCTTTCTATGCCCTGTATGTCAACAGAACTCACACTCACCTGATGAAGGAGCAGCGCTCAGAAAGCTTGTGGATTTTGCTACCAAATAAACCTGCTGGATTTTAACCTGGTGCTGTGAGACTTCTCACTATCCTTTCTGCTCCCAAGGCTATTGAAGTCGGGAATGGGTTAATAAACTTCAAAACTCAAAGTGTCAAAGTGACCTCTGTGATATTTAGAGCTTGTATGAGAAGTGCTGTAGAATTCATTGTTCTGGTTAGAATTGATTGTTTCTTACATTCGGACCACATAAGGGAAAACCGTTGCCTCCTGTATGTATATCAGTTCACTTGTTTGTGCAAAACCTGTGATGTTGTTTCGAGGCTACAAATGACGAACAATCGTGGCCTCGGAGATTGAACAAACTACGCAGAGGAAGATACTGCTGATGCAACAAGAACCTCACCATGAACAATGACAGACATCTTAGAGAATTGCAATGTAATGAGGGCGGGAATAGGGACATATATAAACTCTGTTCTTACTTGTGTTCGATGAGAAGGCTGGGGGTCCAGTGTTAGGAACCTCACTTCTCCCACAATTGTGAAAATAAACACTGCATTTTGAACCACTAATAGTGTCAGAAGTTCTTTTTTTACCTACAACAATGGGGGGCTCGTCCGGGATAATCTGTATACGGTCCGGTTGAATGGCCACGACCGGGACACCGGAATCGATTATCGAGCTTTAAATAGAGTGGGTCAAAATGCAGTGGGTAATCATCTGTGATAAGAGTGTGTGATGTTCAGACGTGAGTGAGAAAGAGACTGTCTGAGTGATCGCCGGCGTTTGAAGGAAAAGCCTTCTGAGGAGAAGCCGGCTTAAACAAATTTATAGTATAAGCGGTGGTACGGAGGGATCTGATCACCCATTACAGGTATCACCGGACTCCGATAAGAGCGACCTCGGAGGAGGAGAGCGAGAAAGGAGAATAAGTCACTCTCAGTGGTGAGTATAAACTTATCAGTGTTATGGCGGGACAAGGACAGTGGGAACCCCCTTGTCCATAATAAATGAATTTATGATGAAGAGGGACAGACTCATAAAACAGATGATAAAAGGGGGATGGGATTTAGACCACCCACTAGACCAACAACGAAAATGGTTGGAAAAGGAAAAGAAGAACAAAACTAAGAAAATTGGAGTTCTCTTCGTTAATCAATTGGCCGGATTAATTGAACAGGTTTCAGTCTTGGGTAAGAAATGGGCTGATGTCAAAGAAAAAATTAAAATGTTAAACAACAAAGGGGTGAAAGAGCCTCCGAATTTGGGGAGCGGCTCTTTAGAGTATACCAAGAATGTTGGGCAGTACCCGAAACTGCCCGAACAGATAGAGCCTTTTTACAAGCATTTAAAGACGGGCTGTCGCCAGCTCACCAAAAAATCCTTAAAATGGGAGTTCTCAATACCCAGATTTATGATGAATTCGTGGAATGGGCGGCACGGTAGCACAGTGGTTATCACTGCTGCTTCACAGCTCCAGATACCTGGGTTCGATTCCCGGCTTGGGTCACTGTCTGTGTGGAGTTTGCACATTCTCCTTGTGTCTGCGTGGGTTTCCTCCGGGTGCGCCGGTTTCCTCCCACAGTCCAAAGATGTGCGGGTTAGGTTGATTGGCCATGCTAAAATTGCCCCTTAGTGTCCTGGGATGTGTAGATTAGAGGGATTAGCGGGTAAAATATGTAGGAATATGGGGGTGGGGCCTGGGTGGGATTGTGGTCGGTGCCGACTCGATGGGCCGAATGGCCTCTTTCTGTACTGTAGGGTTTCTATGATTTCTATGATTTCTAATGGGCATCTGGAATTTGTGATGGACCAGATGAGAAACCATACCTACAAATAAAACAGGAAAATGTTAGTGCAAACAGTGCAGGAGCTAAACCAAAGGGTGCGTGCCATAATTGTAGAAAACTGGGTCACTTTGTCAGGCACTGTAGGGCTCCAAAGTGGGGTAGTGAAGTCTGCAAAATGGCAGATAATGAAGGACGAGGTCCTCTCATTGACGTGTAAATATCAAAGAAAAAAGCATTAATAAAGAGGATGCAAAAGGATGGCTGGGATACGTCTCAGACCTTAGAGTAGCAGAATACGTGGATATATAAAGAAAAGAGAAACGAGGCAAAGAAGATAGGAATATTGTTAATGCATCAGTTAGCTGGACGAATTGAGCAAGATAAAAAAAGATTAGAGAGTTAGATTTCAGAATAAGAGAATTGGAGAAACGAAACCAAGTCTTCGAAGAAAAACAATGGAGAGGGAAAACTGTTCCTCTACCTCCACACAGGGACCAACCACTCCTCTAGAGGAGTGGGAAGTGCTAGAATACAACCCAGCACCAGTAACCCGGAGGGGAACTGGTGCACGGCCAAAAGCAAAATTATAAACCCGTCACCCAGTGTAAAACGGAGATTCAGAGAGTATGAGGGAATGCTCCCACTTATTGGAGCAAAATTACCACAATAAAACAATTAAGAAGAGGGATCAGTGAATGTGAGAATCAAAGGAAAGATAAAGAGGTATCTGGCTTGCCAATGTTGTTCCAAAATCCTGATACAAATGAACAGGAGTGGTGGAATTGACTCAGTGTAGATAATCACCAGACGGCACTATACTCAGTCCTGAAACACTTAGAAGAACAGGGACTAAAGGCGAGCCCCAGGAAGGCCCAAATAAGGAAAGCGCAGGTGTTATATTTGGAAGATGAGAGGGGGGATTTAATAGTGGAAAACGAGGAAATGGCTGAGACTTTAAATAAGTTCTTTGTGTTGGTCTTCACGGTGGAAGACACAAATAGTTTGCCGAATATTAGAGATCGAGAGTTGGTGAGAGGGGAGGTCCTTAATACAATTACTGTTACTAAGGAGGTGCTGCTTGGTAGACTAATAGGACTGAAGGTAGACAAGTCCCCGGGCCCGGATGGAATGCATCCCAGGGTACTGAAGGAAATGGCTGAGGTAATAGCAGATGCGTTAGTAGTAATTTATCAAAATTCGCTGGACTCTGGGGTAGTGCCGGCTGACTGGAAAACAGCTACTGTTACGCCGCTGTTTAAAAAAGGAAGTAGACAAAAGGTGGGTAACTACAGGCCGGTTAGCGTAACGTCCGTAGTTGGGAAGATGCTAGAGTCCATTATTAAAAAGGAAATAACAGAGCACCTGAATAAGAATGGTTCGATCAAGCAGACGCAGCATGGATTCATGAAGGGAAAGTCGTGTTTGACGAATCTTATGGACTTTTATGAAGATGTCGCTCGTGCGGTTGACAGAGGGGAACCGGTGGATGTGGTGTTTTTAGATTTCCAGAAGGCGTTCGATAAGGTGCCTCACAAAAAGTTGCTGCAGAAGATTGGGGTACACGGAGTTCGGGGTAAGGTGTTGGCGTGGATTGGGGATTGGCTATCTGACAGGAAGCAGAGAGTTGGGATAAATGGGTGATTTTCTGGTTGGCAGTTGGTGACCAGTGGTGTGCCGCAGGGATCGGTGCTGGGGCCTCAATTGTTTACCATTTAAATAGATGATCTGGAGGAGGGGACTGAATGTAGGGTATTCAAGTTTGCTGATGACACAAAGGTTAGTTGGAAAACGAATTGCGTGGAGGATGCGGAAAGTATGCAGAGAGATTTGGATAGGCTGAGCGAGTGGGCGAGGATCTGGCAGATGGAATATAACGTTAGCAAATGTGAGGTTATCCACTTTGGAAGAAATAATAGTAAGTTGGAATATTATTTAAATGGAGAAAAATTACATCGTGCGACTGTGCAGAGGGACCTGGGGGTCCTTGTGCACGAATCGCAAAACCTCAGTCTGCAGGTGCAGCAGGTGATCAAGAAGGCGAATGGAATGTTGGCCTTTATCACGAGGGGGATAGAATATAAAAGCAGGGAGGTCTTGCTGCAACTGTACAAGGCACTGGTGAGGCCGCAACTGGAGTACTGTGTGCAGTTTTGGTCCACTTATTTGCGAAAGGATATATTGGCCTTGGCGGGAGTGCAGAGAAGGTTCAGCAGTTTGATACCGGAGATGAGGGGTGTAGCATATGAGGAGAGATTAAACAGATTGGGTCTGTACTCGTTGGAGTTTAGAAGGATGAGGGGTGATCTTATAGAGACATATAACATAATGAAGGGGCTGGATAGGGTAGAGGTGGAGAGATTCTTTCCACTTAGAAGGGAAACCAGAACTGGAGGGCACAGCCTCAAATTAAGGGGGGGCCGGTTCAGAGCAGAGTTGAGAGGGAACTTCTTCTCTCAGAGGGTAGTGAATCTCTGGAATTCTCTGCCCATTGAAGTGGTGGAGGCTTCCTCGTTGAATATGTTTAAATCACGGGTAGATAGTTTTCTGATCGATAAGGGAATTAGGCGTTATGGGGAGCAGGCGGGAAGTGGAACTGATTCGCTCCAGATCAGCCATGATCTTATTGAATGGCGGGGCAGGCTCGAAGGGCCAGATAGCCTACTCCCTGCTCCTATTTCTTATGTTCTTATGACACCTGATATCCCAGGGGACCAAAGAAAAGCCACTGGACAGTAAAACTGCCAGACAACAAATGCCAAGACCAGTAACCGTCCGAGGGGTAAGGAAGGTTTTGGGGTTGTTTAATTACAGGCGCAACTTTATACCAGAATTTGCAAGGCTCGCCGAACCAATACAAAGGCGAGTAAAAGGGGGGAAACCCGCTCTAGAAGTTATAGAATGGGAATCAGAACAGGAAAGGGCATATAGTAAACTAAAAGTAGAACTAATGAAGGCTCCAGGACTTGGACTGCCTGACGCTAGTAAAGATTTTCATATCTATTGTAATAACAAAGTGGGGGGTTTATTCGGCAGTAGTCACACAGGTCCATGGGGACAAACAGCCACCCGTGGGTTATTATTCCACAGCGGAGGGCCCCGTAGTAACCGGGTTACCCAGGTGTGTAGCTGCACTAGATTGCGCGGCATGGGCAGCAAAGGTCAGCGAGCGCATCATAATGACGGGGAACATTGTTTTCCACACCAAACATACCTTGGTGGAAATGCTGAACACAGGAAAATTGCAGTCTGTCTCAAATATGAGAAGGGCGAAGTGGGAGGCAGTGCTTCTCCCACCCACTAAGTCCATCACCATTGTACAAGACATGGGAATGAACCCCACAGAAGGAATGTTATGTGAAGGGTCTCCCCACTCATGTGGCGACGTAGACGAAGAGGTAGAGGAGAGTCGAATAAAAGATGTGCCCCTGGAGGCACCAGACTTGATCCTGTTTGTGGCTGGATCACGGAAATATGTAGAAGGGACTACTCATATCAGGCTAACTTGGTTAGTTTGAAGTGTGATAAGACTAAAAAGGGGTATACAGGGTTAAAAGAAAACATGCAGGCTATGAATCTCTCTCTCTCACTCGAGGGAGAGAGAGAGATGTAAGATGTAATTGCGATCGAGCGCCTCATGTGGTGGAATGGGGTATAGCAGATCAATGCCAGTTTAATAAATTAAACATTTTACGACAGGGGCATCGGACAGAGATTTGGGGAATGTGGGAATAATAGCATTAGATTACATCTGAAGAATCGTAAGGAGAGTTAACCATTTTATCACACAGTAGATTCGATCTTGCATCTGTCTGTGTAAAAATAATTAATTTAGGAGGGATATTTAAAAGTGATAAAATAAATGGATTATTTGGTCAGGCTTTTGTTAAATTTGAAAATGCATTTTTGATCGAACTGACAATGAAAAGATAAATAGAAAGAATTATTCCTGCGTATTTGAAATGTTTATTAATCACTTGTTTATGTTCCTCTAAGTTATAAGACTTGCAGTGATTTTAAGATATCGTCAAAATTTACCAGAGAAGGGAGTTACATAAGGTAGAATGGGAGTGCGTGTGCGTGGGAATTATTATACTGCCATAATGCATTCTAATTAAAATGTGTTACATGGATCAACCATGAAAGTGTATTAAATGACAGACGGGCTAAAATGGAGTGCCCGCCTATAATACCAAATTGACAAATCAATATAATTTGAGATGAGGGAAATAATTCAGTGGAATAAATGAGATAAGGAAATGCTGGGGAAGTATCTGTTGCAAACGGTTAAATATTAAAGTGATCATATTTCTTGAATTTACTTCTGTTTTGAGTTGAATTACAGCTTGGAAGGCAGCAGAATAAAAGCAACTGTTAATCAACGGTCTGTATTCTTAAATGTTTTACTTCCATCCCAGTTTAAGATGTTAAGTCTGAATAAATGTTGGAAGCTTCCATGTCTATTTGTGTGTTTAACAACGTGATTGCGTGAATGTTTTGTTGTTGTTCGTTTTAATGTTGAGAAAGGAGTTAAACCTTGGAAGGACCATGTGCTCTTTCCTTGTCTTGAAGTTGAAATTATAAGAGTGTAGTTGAGAAGTGAGGGAAAAAAAGTAATTTTGTGAAAAATAGAAAAGCAGGAACAAATGAATAAGGTGAATACACTGTCTCTGAGTCAGTTTAAAGTCTTATCAAATCAATGAATCATAGTTCTGATTACCCCAATTTACAGCAGGAGATTAATCAATTAAAACCTCAGTTGTTAATACAAATAAAGATGTTGTCCTTGAGTATTTATAATTTGCATTTGACGCCAACCATTGAACACCATGAATTATTGGAACTTGTGTTGCCAGTTAGTTACCGATATGAAATTCAAGACTTGTGTGATGTTCCGATAACATGCAACAAATTACATCATTTAAATCATCTAACATTGATGATAGTTCTGATAGTGTAACTAGTGAAAATTATATACTGCCGTTGGAATTGTGCCATCTATTGTTCAAGGTTTTCCAAATATAAGAACATGGCAAAGCTTAAAACCTAGCCAGCTAGGAAGCAAACCAACACATTTCCAATCAAGTAACTCTGAACATGAATGAATTCTGATCTGGAGCTCAGTTTAAAAATGGAAACAGATTAATTTAAAAATTAAATTAAGAGGGTTTTGAGATACCCGAGAAAGGAAAGTCCTGAAAAGCCTTAACCAATTTTATAATATATATTGTGTATTGATAAAAACATAATTCTGTAAAAAAAGAAGGCTCGTTATTCCAAACATGTAACCATTCTTTCCCATAATTTGTAATAGCTTGCACAATTAATATTAACGTGAGAGGAAGTGAAACCGGATTACTTGAGAGAGAGAGAGAGAGAAAGAGTTGGAGACTGGCTTTGCAGCCAGACTCAGAAATCTTGCATCATTTCGGTTATCTGTGTTTTTAAAGAGCTGTATATGGCAGCATAAACTATTGGCATCTGTGAGACCTTACGAGACAATCTGTCTATAGAAGGATAATTTCTGCTTAAACATTGCACTTTCAAATGTGGACAAACAAATGATCAAATTAGATATAATGTAAGAATCCATCATACAAAGATCGGACTTGTATGGTATGTGATTTAAATGAGAAAAGCGATGTCATTTGATAGAATTAGCCAGCTGCAGCCAGTGCAAAATGTTGTGTGATTCGCACTAAGCAAACTGAAGGGTCTGTTTATTTCTTCAGAATAAGCTCGACTGATCTGAAGTAAATATGCTTTTCTTTAAGCATTGTTTTAGAAATAACGGTTATTTTAGAGAAAGGAGAGAGAAAGCAGCCAAAAACCAGCGCTGAGATTGAACAAAACAAAACATCTGTTTCTAAAGCATAATTAAATTAGATATTATTATTACATACAAGCAGTCTCCAGCGACATCAACAACTTGGCCATGAAAAAGTTTGTTTACCTTCCATTGTACTTTCAGAGAATGCAGCTAAGTTTCTAAGATGGACTCAGGATTCCAAGCTGATGAGGCCAAATTAGCTTAAGTTAACTTGAAGCATAGCACAATTAATTACATTGGGCAAAAATACTTTGCACTGGCGAAAGCCGTACAGACATCGGGGGAAAAAAACGTAGACGAAGGTATTGCCCACCATACTAAATAAGATTAAGGGTTGCTACAAACCGAACAACCGGATTAACCCCTTATGACCTAATGACAGGACGGACGATGCAATTACCAAAAAGCATCATAACAGGTGGGACCGATGTAGGTCCACTAAAAGATAAAATCAGGAGATATGTTTTGGAACTAAGCACCCAACTAAAAGGGATGCATAAATCGGTAAAAGACAATCACGAAATAAGAGATGCAGAGAGAGCTTGAAATGCTCCCTGACAGTCCCAACAGTGGGATGTCCTAGTAAAAATATTACCTAACAAATCAGGACTTATACAAAAATGAAATGAGCCGTATGAATTTATAATTAGTGGAGATATCTTTGCCTGTATATACTCAGTTGAATATGCTGAAATTAATTGGAAAATATGTGATATACTCCAATTGCAGATATAAACAAACAACAACTGACCTCCAAGCAAGCTGAACGGGTTCGCGGTCTTGCGCATGGGCGATATAGCCTTTGGACCATTGTATAACGGTCGCGCGGGATATTAGTAAGTGATAAGATGCTTCTCATGCTGATACTCACGACCCTGGCCCTGTTAGCCATAGCGGGAGAATATAAATTGAATTATGAGGAGTTGGGGTTGAAGCACTGTGATCATCTCTGCAACGATTACTCTGTCTGTTGTATGAACACCTTTGTGTATATGTCTTATCTGTATGCATCACAATCGAATCTGAGCAAGTGCTGGGTCTGTTCACACATTCCCATGTAAGGAGGAAAGGGAGGAATTCCCTTATTTCCTACCCCTTTATCAGCTCCAGAAGTAATTGAATGGCTTTTAAATCAGAATGGAACCCAGAAAGGGACAAGTAAACTGACATTTAAAACCCCATCGGGTACCACTATGCAGGGTTTCAACAACAGTGATGTTGTTTCAAGGCTAGGGGGTGGAGGATGCACTTTATCGAACTTTAAGAAGAATTACCAGCCCACCTACGACAGATCAGGATCCCCACCCTACTTTGCTGTGAAAATAAACAGAGGGGATCTATCTGCCTGATAAGAAATGGAACCATACCTGTTGGCCGTAGCTACTGTATACAGCAGATTGATACCACTGATGACGCTGAGGCCATGATACACGTCACAATCCAGTGCCACATAGCCACCGTCCCGGTTAGCCTCTCCTCCGCTTATGTAAGCGAAATGACTGCATATAATGGTACCTATTTTGTCTGTGGAAACAATGCCTATCCGTGGCTTCCCTGTAATTGGACAGGATCGTGTTATTTGGAATATGTGGTGCCTTATATTCACCATTATACTGACTTACGGGACCACTCCGAGACACACCTGCTTAGGGCTAAGCGAGCCATTAATGAGACAGAACGATTCTTCATGATAGCCGACCCATTTTTTGCGACCGCAAAGGCAGCACAGGAACTTATACAGATGGCCTCAACCCGAGAGAAATTTGCAAATAATACTAAGGATGGGTTCGAAGAGGTGAGCACAGCCGTCTCTGAAATGTCAGCAGAGGTCGTAGCTATTCGAACTATGGCGTTACAGAACTGATTGGCACTCGATTATGTGCTAGCCTCCCAAGGTGGAACATGTTCCATAGTTGGCTCAAAACTGTACGTATATTCCCGAAGCTTCGGTGAATATAACTCGCTCAGCAGATCATATTAAACAAGTAGCAAAAGCAATACAGGAAGAAGGGAACCAATATCATGATTATTACCCTCTGGGCTGGCTGGGGCAATGGTTTGAGTCATGGGGATCATACCTGATGCATGGATTGATTGTATTAATTGTAATTGTAATTACTTGCTGTGTTTGAATGGCATTATTGAACGCCTGTTGCAAAACAGTAACAGCGCGGATTATGCCTGGCGCATGTGTACAGGTGGAGGGGGCAGACCTCCCGAAAAAGGAGCTAGGCCCAATCCCCGATAACATGTGGTTCTGTGTTGGTCATAGATGCCATGTTTGGACCTGGCATCCGACCAAAAGGGGGGAGTGAAGTCGGGAATGGGTTAATAAACTTCAAAACTCAAAGTGTCAAAGTGACCTCTGTGATATTTAGAGCTTGTATGAGAAGTGCTGTAGAATTCATTGTTCTGGTTAGAATTGATTGTTTCTTACATTCGGACCAGATAAGGGAAAACCGTTGTCTCCTGTATATATATCAGTTAACTTGTTTGTGCAAAACCTGTGATGTTGTTTCGAGGCTACAAATGACGAACAGTCGTGGCCTCGGAGATTGAACAAACTACGCAGCGGAAGATACTGCTGATGCAACAGGAATCTCACCATGAACAATGACAGACATCTTAGAGAATTGCAATGTAATGAGGGTGGGAACAGGGACATATATAAACTCTGTTCATACTTGTGTTCGATGAGAAGGCGGGGGGTCCACTGCTAGGAACCTCACTTCTACCACAATTGTGAAAATAAACACTGCATTTTGAACCACTAATAGTGTCAGAGGTTTTTTTTTTACCTACAAAAGCTATCATTGACATCGCCGTTGTTTCTGCAATTCCTGTTTCACAAGGTTTGTTATACCTCTGAATTTCTGTGAACTTATTTTTTTTTCAGTTCAGCTGAAAGATCACCGACGTGGAAGCCTACCTCACCTACTCTGGCCACTCGTTGCCACATCTGATAAACATATATCGTGGGTTGTCCACGTTCAGGAAGCCTGAAAGCAATTGTTCGCATTCAGGAATTTCCCGGAACCTGCAACCAGAAACCACCACAGGTGGGAAACATCTCGCTCCTGCAGGTATCCCCAGTACCTGAACCATATCAAAACTCTCCACAATATGACCAAAGTATTAGAAGGTGGAATGTATTAACGTCACATCATAGAATCATGGAAGGAGCAGTTCCAGTAGAAATTACCATATTATTCTCCAATGCAAGATCTGTTTGTGTTTTCGTTATTCCAAACAATTTTATGTGCAGCTGTTTACATCCGGGTTGTTTTTTGGCGGGGCGCGGGGGAGGGGGGTGGGGGTGGGGGGGGGGGGAGTGGGAGGTGCAATGGGTTACAGATCATTCATAAACTCTGCATGATCAAAATTATACATATGATGCATTTTTATTCCTGGAATGTATTAAAATCAAAACTGGAATGGAAGTATAATGTCCCTGTTTTAAAACGTGAATAATTCGAAAAAGGTATTTAAATCCTTCACCAATAATGAAGTATTCGCATGGCAAAAGGGGAGGAGAAAGATTTGTGTTTTTCCCGCGTCAATGCTGCGGTTTGAAATATTCCTGATATTCAATCAGGACACACATGATCGAATTAAAGAAAAACGTATTAACATGCTTATTCATATTTGTTGATGATACAAATATAAGGAACATTGCAGTCAGCACTCATGGAGGTATATTATATCACTTCCTTATTTTCCGATTCAGTACATTGAAAAAAAAATCGCTTTAAAGTGATATCATGAGGCGCAATCCATAACTAAGAAGCAAAGGAATGCATGATTGTCTGAACACATACTGATTTTTAAAAATCTCGAAGTTGGAGTAGGTTATTCGATCTTTGAACTTTTTTCTGAAATTTTACACAATCGATATTTCTCTCAACAGTCTTCTTAATTTTCTAATATTTGCGTGGCACAAAATACGGATCTCATCTGCGTGTTTAATAGTTATTACTCGGAATGGAGAAGTGCTCATCTTCACACTTTCAAATGACTCATTCACACAATTAGAATTCCTTGCTACTTGGAGGAGAACCTTTCACCCTTGCCCCCGTTTGAGCGACAAAAGTAGTAATTTCATTTAACATTTGACCAAAAAGTATTGGTTCCGTTCCGAATTTTAAAAAAAACTATCCATGATATTCCATTGTAAAAGATGTTAGGACTAGCGACACTTGACTGAAAGTACCTTGCACAAGTGCAAGTTTTGCACTTTGATGTCAGGGTTTGAATTGATCACGACGTTCCCATTCAAGTAACCAGACAATAAACATAGTTCTCTAAAACAGATGTTGCAATACAAGTTGTAGCAAGTATGCTAGGAAACTAGAGTTCACAACCATAGAGATAGCCAGATTGATGTATTCCAAGATAAAAAGTCAATTAAAGGTTTCAAAACTGATTACAGACAATTAGTGTAAACAAATCACAATCACTTCAGGCTTGCTTCATTATAATATCTAATCAACGTGGAAACCTCAGAGTACAGCTCGTTTCTGTATCTGTGGATGACTCCCATTTTCCAGTTACACATGTCTGATCTATGTGCTTCGTCACAGTAATGACTTCGTTGCTTGCTTCTGTAGGCTCTTATAAGCCGAAATGTACATGGTTAGGCGGCTCCATGAACAGATACTTCCCATCAATGGTGTGTTCCTGATCGAATCAATCTGTTGGCGGCGAGGTTAATCGGTTTACTTAATTTGTGTGTCTGTTCCATGAAGCGCCTAACATATTCATGGACAATTTCCATCACCTCTTGTATGTCCTGTCAGACCATTTTCCCCAATGTCTGATCACTGTGCATCGAACCATCCCACCAGGCACCAAATGCATATTCCGATTATTTTCTCAGTAAGTGGAAACCTCCCACAGTCAATGACTCTATTACCAGCAGAGGAAAAAAAAACTGTGATTACTTTTACAAAGTCAACAATCCGATATGATCTCTGTTTCCAAGGTGATCATACATCACTGAGTGGGGCCCACCTGCACTGATTTATATGCCTTCTTCAATGGTAAGTTATCAACGATTAACTTGCAAATGTTCCCTGGAGGTTCGAAAGTCCGACAAGGACACACGACGAAATGTTTTGATTGTGAACAGCATTCTGTTGTCCTCACATCTGCCAGGTCCTCCTAATAGTTAATATGTCATTTTAGATTCAGCTTGGGGAATCCAGCCCCCTTCTTCTAACACTATGGCTTGATTCGATTATGTCGCTTTCCACAAAGACCTTGCCAGAGATTATGGGTACCAGCAACCTTCGGCACTCTTCGTCGACTCTTCATACAAACAGCGCTAGACACAATGCATCCAATGCAAGGCCTTTAATTACTTGTGCGCAAGGAGAATCCCATTCCAAGCCATCGAAACGACTGGAGTGATTCTGACGTTGCCCACCGAAATGTCCCAAGCGTATAATTCCTCCGAACACAACCATGCCGGTACATTAATGGCCACAGGTCAAAGTTTTTGCCTCCAAACGGTGCTCCTTGGATGTGGATCACCATAGTTTCTGTAGACCACTCAAAGTTTGAAGGAAGAACAAAACATGCATTTTGATTAGGCAGGGGTGGCAAGGAGGTGGGTATACATCCAGCATTGGGTCTGGTTGCCCTGTGAAGCGATATCCTGCATTCTTCGAATCATGGAATTACGAATCTATGCCTCTGCTCAGGCCAGCACACTAATGACAATAAAATAAATCTACATTTCAAACAGTACCAAGTCCTGTTTTAAGTTTGTTTTCTCGGGGGTGCCCGTGGACTGCATGCATCCACAAAGATTTCCTTTCCAAAATCACGGCTGTGTGAGTTGGCAGCAGGGAGCGGTAAGCCCCTCCCACCGAACTTCCAGGCAATGCTTTCTTCAGAAGGTCTTTACTAAGACTAGATTTCCTGGTTGGTAGGTATGTGAGCTCTTACTGGTGACTTGTTTCTGAGCTGCGACAACCTGGCAATGCAAACGTTTAAGAGTGGTGGTTAGAGCTATGCAATAAATCATTACTGTGTCGTCCGGGCAGTAGAAAGCATCTATGCAATAGTGAGGGGTGGGGAGACAGGAGCATTAGACGCCCCATTACAATCTCATAAGGTGTCAAAGAGGTGGTACGATTGGGATGCGAGCGCGTGACCATGAAGGCCAGGAACAGGGCTTCAGGCCATTTCAAGCGTTTTTCCTCAAACAATTTGTCCAGTTTATTCTTTAGGAGCCCGTTCTGCCTCTCAGCTGCAAGCGTCGACTGGGGATGGTAGGGCAGGAAAGGCGGTGTGTGCATTGTAATGTTTTCAATAATTTCTGCATCACTTTTCCCGTAAAGGAGGTCGGTGGGGGGGGGGGGGGGGTGGCGTGGGAGGGGGGCATTGTCAATAGATTGTGTTTTGGGAGTCCCGAATGCAAGAATATATTCATACAACAGTAACTTAGCTCGAGTAACAGCATCATTCCTTGTGGTTGGGTATCCTTCAACCAATTCTGAATGTAAATATAATCACAAGCACATTCCTTTGCCCTATGCATTTGGGCATTTGTATAAAGTCAATTTGTAGCTGCACAAGAGGCCCCACGGTTGTGGGCCTGTTGCTACAGTCACTGACTTTGCCCTTCCTGTGTTATGGCTTTGGCAGAGTAGGCATTGAGCAGCAACATTTCATGCCAAGTTGGAAAATCCTAGTGCGAACCACGGCTGCTTCCTTATCCTGATCCCTCTCACATTTCGGGCAGTATGGTCGGTGCAGGTTTGGAGGGCTGAAGTGCCTGTTCCTGTGCTGTAATTTTCTTCAATTTTTGTTCTTTATTGCCCACATGGGCAAACTCATGTAACATGCGGGGAAGCCAAGGCAGAAGTGCTATAGTAGGAACCCATCCCGTGAGTTTGGGCGGGTACGGCCTGGGAGAACCTATTTCACTCGTGCACATAAAAGGTTAATATCGTAGTCTAGTAGCACTGATGCAGGTGCAGAGGCCTCTGAATCAGATTCCCAGAGGACATTGCCAGGGGCTGAGTGGAAGGCTAGACCATGGATGGGACGGCTGATTCCTGCATAGTTGGGAATCCACGCCTATACATATGCCTGCATTTGATCGTATCTGTCCAGCAATAGGAAGCCACTCTGAACTTCTGACGCAGCCTAATGAACATTATGGCTGCTGTGGTTGGTTCGAAGTAACACCATATAGCTTTTGTTGTGGATCGTGGATGATCTCAAGAGGGCTGGCAATTAGGGTTAACCCTGAGTATGCTAATGGCAGTAGCTTTTTTAACTCTTAAAAAAGATATAACTCAATCTACTTGCTATGTGACACAATTTCTCATTATCTATATTTTAAATAGCAACACGACTGCGGGAAAGTTCCTGAATTAAACCCCAAATTTAATTAAATTAATTGATTGCGATATTGTAAAATTCACTGTTACACCTCTCTGCTGACTTTCTGAGAGGGATGAAAAATGAGCAGCAAATCCAAAATCGCTCATTGGAAGCAAATGACAAGAGACAAATTGCTCGCAATCTTTCAATATTGTACATTTTATGCCTACCGGATAACTCCAGCTACTTTATATCCAATGAAGTGCTTTTTCGTTCATGATGTAGGAACTTTTTTTTTACATTTGATATACGTAAAAGTATAAATTTAAGATTTCTCTTGAAAGGTTCATGCCTTACATGGTCACCTAATTGGATCATAGCGATGTCAAACTGTAGTACTGAAAGCGTTTAACTTCCACATCAATCAGTGTTCAGAAGCAATAGTTTACGATTATCACAGGGGAAGGTTTTCTCCTTCGAAATATTTACAATAATGGCGGGGTTGAATTTAAACCTTCCTATCACCATTTCCATTGCAGAATATGTATATCTTCACAGATATTAAATTACATGGTAAGACAGCAATGAGCTTTGAGGGGTCCCAGCAAGGTTTGAACCAATGTTAAGGGTTGCATAAAAGGCAGCTGATCAGATTTTAAATACAACTCTCAAAACGTTATGCAAGTGAAAATAGCAATCGATGAAACGTATTACTAACGCCCTCCTCTAATCGGCTGCAGATTTGTTTTTACTGAAATCGTTAAAGCATGGTCGTTTGTGTAACAACACTTATAAACATCTATTCATACATGAGTTGTTCACACATGAAACGCATAAGAAAGATAAAGTTGCATGCGTCAAATGCAAGAATAAAAGTAATCAGCAAATTAAATCACCAGCTGTATTAATTTGCAATTTCGTTAACCCGACAAAGATATTGTTGCGAAAAGGAAGACAGACGTCACTGGTAGGGACGCTGGCAAATAGAACTTAACATCCAAAACAACATTGGTATCGACAGCGCCAACTTCGATACAGATTGACAAAAATAAATCACTTGTGTTAGCTCGACAGTGAAAAACTGCAGATGCACTATATCATTCAAAGATTTGTGAGGTGTTCAATAAATACACGTGCACTAATTGAGCTCCGATAAACTGTCATTGACTCGGGTGCAAGCAAAACTAAGGACTAAGAGATCAATTGAAATGACACAGCAAAACTGAAGCTTCACAAGGTCAAGAAAATCAAAACAAACAAAAAAAATCCTATGACGGGGATAGGAGCAGGGCCGCCAAGGTGGCTCAGTGGTTAGCACTGCTGCCTCACAGTGCAAGGGTCCTGGGTTCAATTCCGGCCTCGGGTCACTGTCTGCGTGGAGTTTACAAGTTCTCTCCGTGTGTCTGCCCGAGTCTCCTCCGGGTGCTGTAGTTCCATCTCACAGTCCAAAGATGTGCGTGTTTGGTGGGTTGGCGATGCCGAATTGTCCATTTAATGACATGGGGGCCAGCAGGGTAAATATGTGGGGGGGACAGAGCATGAATGGGAATGTAGTCCGTGCAGGGCACATGAGTTGACTGTCCTCGTTAGAGCCTTATAGGGATTCTATGAATAATATTGCATAGGATAATTATGTAAGTAAATTTTATTTTAAGCAGCAGTCACATGTATTGACATTTATGGCTAAATGAACGATATAGGGAGTTGTTGGGGATGCAGGTGGTGGCAGAGGGTGGGGTGACTAGGCTGAACGTCTCTGGATACAGTCTCGGGACCAGTGTCCCTGGAGACCGCAGAGGAAACAGGCACTTGGGTAATTGGATTGGCCACCTGATTGCCTAATCCCCAGCCCGCGTCCTCCATCTCTGCCCCAGCTGGCCAGCATTACATACATTATCTGTAACTTTACTTCTCGAGTTTGGCTTCTGGTATTGTCTTCCCTCCCACACAACCCAAGTCATTCAAAACATTTTCTTCAGATCAGGATGCAAACTCTGTGCAAGGGTTCAGAAAAGCGCTGACATTCCAGCGTTTTGAGAGACACCCAAACAATTCAGGCACACCGAGAGATGCTTCACTACATCATACATCCTTATCTGGTTCCTGCAACCTGCTATGTATCATATGCAAATGTACATTTGGAGTTCAGACAATGAAAATTGCCGAAATTAGAACGAAGGGATACAAGGGTTTTCCCTTGAGAGGAGGCCTAAATGAATTTCCCATGATCACAGAGGGGATGTGTTCTATCCTGCCAGCTGGCGTGGATTACGGTTAGACACATACAGAGAATAACCCGATAAACAATGAAATAGTTTGGACTAATAAAAGAATGGCTAATGAATGGTTAAGACACGATTCTATTGGAGTGAAATCAGCTGGTGCAGAGCGCAGTGATGTGGCAGAAAATGGTATCGCAGGAACAAAGAAACATGAATGATGTTGGCATGAGATAATTAATCAAATCGGGACTGCAGTAATCAAGATAATCACTCACGGGGACTCGAACCCCGGGAAAACACTGCCGCCACAGGGGGTTCAACCCCCAACTCATATGCCTCACCCAGGCTACTTGAACCCCCGTTGCGTATCTTGGAAATGTTTACCCAGGTCAGCATGTGCGTTACCCCGCTCAAGATAGCCCAATGCCCAAAAACAGGCAGCCGCGGTCCCTGAGCCATTTGCCAGCGAGAAACCAGGCTTCCTTCCCGTGTGCATACTCCGGGGGTTTGCAATCTCGGCGGAACCTCCAAAAACTGTCAAGGACCTTGGGTACCACAAACCTTCGGCACTCATTTGACTCTTAATACAAACAGCGCTGGACGTCGTGCATCCATTGAAAAGACGGTAATTACTTCTGCGCAAGGAGAACTCCCCTCCAAGGCATAAAAATGACTGGAGCGATTCTGACATTACAGAACAAAACATTCATAGTCAATTACAACAAATCAGGAATAAACGATTTTTCACCTCATTCATTGACATACGTATTTGCCAATTAAATCCTGGCCTTTCACCTTTTTCATTCGATGAAAAATAGACTGCTGCTATTCGTCAATTGTTTAGCACATCCCCATATCTCGCCTTGCATTTGTTGTGGAAAAGTCTGATCTTGCTCATCCTCAGGTGCAGGTAAAAAAACAGAATATTATGGAGCCTATGCAATTGAAGATTAGCCTGAAAGCAGACAGATTCCCTTGAAGCTCCACGACTGATAACATTCTCATTGGCTTTCACAAGGCTGTTGCAGAGAAGGCATGGAATTTGTAATCTGAGCATTTCTATTTCCGCAATCTCATTGGACGTACTTTCCTGTGCTACCACCATAAGAAACAGTGTAGCCCGTTGACTGATGCTGTTTTTGTGTGAGTGACTAGCAATTCAAGTCTCTGCCGCGAAAGTTGAGAAATACTTTTTTATCGGCAGATAAATAAATTTCGAGAGACTTTTTCCGAATCTCAAATCATCAATATTAGACTTAACTTCACCTGTCATATCTCTGGCAAAATTATTATACGCTCTGTGTCCTAATTACTTCATCAATTATGTAATTCAATGTTTCTGGGAGTCCCTGCAGGTCTATTAAGGTGAGCGCATACTCTGTTACTTAGGCACCATACTGTAATGCCTTTTAAACATCTGTGGCAACCCAGGATGAATAGCTCCTCCGTTGAGATAATTGTACTGAATTAAATACCGAGTTTGTACTCCACGCAATTCGCTGATGACTACCAAGTATGCCCCTTTATCCCGTGTTCACTGTTCAGGGCAATTCTGTAAGTGTTATCATCAATGATTTCCTCCAGCTGCACTTTGGCCCAATAAATGGCTATGAGTTCGGGGCATGTTGAAATATAATATTGCCGATAGCCCAAAACATTGTAGCTTACGCCCAGAGATACGGTTGTCAGATCATGTAGTGGAATTTAGCTTTCCCAATCCTAACTAACCGTTCTAGGGGACTCTATCACGGTCGTGCATGGGGTAGTTTATTTTTGACATACACAGGTGTTCACTTGGTAACATTTAATATCTCTACAATCAAGTCTCGTGTGGTACATGCTCAATTAGTTCTTGACAGTAGAGGTCCTCAAAATCAAGGATACGTGAGAATGAATACATATTAAGACAAACCGATTAATTGAATCATATTTCCGTTAAATACCCAAATTGCCGTCTGTGAATGTTTTTCATCTCAGAGTCCCAGTTCTGACTATCCACAATCTGGATCAAATATTCAGTTTGGCATGCTTGGCCTTTCTCGGGGCAGATGTTGGGCTTACTTATCTACTTCTCTGTTCCTCCCTGGTAGGAGGAAGCTGGCTTACACGGTTCCTGGACAATCATCAGATTAAAAAGAAAACTGTGAAAACATTAATGTTGATCCGCACAAGTCGGTGGTCGCCAGGTTTGTTAATGTCCTCATACATTTTAACGGAGTATAATGCTTCGACCCACTTCATGTTCTTGTAATTACAAGCACGATTATATCACCTGTCGTACTTACCTCGAATGTTCAATGACATCACTGTTGGAGAACACGGTAATCCGGTCCCACCTTTACCATCAGCTCATCTCCCACATGCGCTCCTCTTTTTTTCAACTTGCTGACCCCTGTACAGACCCTGCACTAACCATTAGACTCTAACTGCTTTCTTATTCAAATTGCTCACTCAAGTTTCATTGCCATGCTTTTCGCTTCCCTGTGATTTCTTCAAGCAGCGTGATCTCTGGTATAGAATACTTTCATCCAACTGATAAAATGATCCAACATTACTCAACAATGTTTCTTTCCCTTTTCATTGGGCTAACGAAACAATAGCATCAATCTGCATCAGTTCCAAAGGTCCTTGAACAGGAATCTGGTGATCGTTTTATTTTTGTTGCTTTTCCAGGGTTGTACAGGGTTCACATATTGCAATGCTGACATCGTGAAGTATTTTCTTCCCACTCCCAAAGAGACATATTAGGGAGGGAAACACGAGGCTAAAGTAGTGGTGCGGGAACGACACGTCCCATTTCGTGGACGATGACATCAGTGGGATGTGCTCCTCCTGAACCGATTTGAAACACTGACCCTAGCGGAAAGGCTAAATAGGCAAGTCACAAAGATTGTAAACGAGTGAATGCGGGACGGGGCCCAATAGGGTTAGTCAGGTTTCCATAAATAAGCACAGAGTAGAGATGATGGAAATTGGCGGAATAAATTTTCAGACACGTAAGATAAAAGGATAACTACGGGAAGGGCGGCAGCCAACAGAGCACTGGTGGGTGCTGTGCATAAATGTACGCTGAAGAGTGTACAAATGAGGTGAAAAAGCACATTGCAATTGGAAGGTACGATGATATGTGTTTCACAGAGACGTGACTACAAGGGGATCAGAGGTGGGATCTGAATATCCAATGATCTGTGCCCTATCGATAGGACAGGCAGATGGGTTGGAGGCAGGTTTCCGTGTTGACACGAAACGAAATTCAATCATTTGCACCAAGTGATACAGGGTGGGCAGGCATATAATCTGTGTGGATGGAGGTGAGCAATCACAAAGGGAAAAATAACCTGATGGGAGTTATGCAGGTCCCTAGCAGTAGTCAGAATGTCAGATGGCAAATAAATCAGGACATAGAAAAGGTATGTAGGAAAGGCAAAATTACAGTAATCATGGAGTTCCCGATATGCAGGTGGACTGCGAAAATCAAGTCGGCAGCAGAACTCAAGATAAAGAATTTCTGTAATGCCGAGTGGATGGAGTTTTTGGAACAGCTTGTCCTAGAGCACACGAGGGAACACGAACGACTGGATCTGGTGATGGGTCATGAGGCAGATTTGATCAGGGAACTTAAGGTGAAGAAACATCTAGGGGGCAGTGAACGCAATATGATAGGATTAACTTTGTAGTTTGAGAGAGAGAAGCTGGAATCAGATATAACGGTGCGACATTCAAGTTATGGAAAGCACAAGGATTGAGGGATAAGTTGGACATATTTGGTTGAAAAAGGAGCCTAGTAGGAATAACTGAGGAACAAATGTGGCAGAAGCTTGTTGAGAATAATTTAGAAGGCTCGTGATTAATTTATTCCAAAGGAAGGGGATGCATGTTCAGGGCAGAACGAGGCAACCACGGCTGACTCGAAAAGTCAGGAATAGCCGAAAAGAAAAGGAAAGAGCACACCGTGAGGTTAGGAATACTGGCAAGCCAAAAGATTGGGAAGCCTTTAAAAGCAAGAAAAGGCCAATTACAAAAACAATAGCGGTGGAGAAGACGAAATATGAGGTTAACGTAGCTATAATATAAAATATTTCAATAGTTTATTTTAGAAGTATAAAAGGTAAGAGGGAAGGAACAATGGACATTGGGCCAGAGAAGTAGGAATGGGGCAAAAAAATGTTGGCGGAACTGAATGGGTAATTTTCATCAATCTTCATGGAGGAAGACGCCAGTAACATGCCAGAACTTCAAGAGAATGAGGGGGTAAATGTAATGGTCCTCAGTACGGAGAAGCTGCATGGGAAGCTGAACGGTCTGAAGGTGGATAAATCACCCGATTTGTATCGGTCTTCACGGTGGAAGACGCCAGTAACATGCCAGAACTTCAAGATAATTGGGGGTTGAGGTAAATGTAATGGTCCATACTAAGGAGAAGCTGCTTGGGAAGCTGAAATGTCTGAAGGTGGATAAATCAACGGAACCGGATGGACTAGACCGCAGGATTCTGAAGCAGATAGCTGAGAATATTGTGGAGATATTGGTGGTGGTCTTTTGAGGATCACTAGAGTCAGGAAAGGCCTAAAGCACCGGGAAAAGGCCAATGTAACACCCCTGTTTAATAAGTGGGGAAGGCAGAAAATTGCAAATTATAGGACAGTTAGACTGATCTCCGCCGTGGGTAAGATCTCGAAGTGCATTCTTAAGGATGAAGTTGTCGACTATTCACAACTGCATAGCAAAATAGGGCTGAGGCAGCACGGCCTCGTTAAGGGGGATCAAGTCTGACAAATCTGCTGTAATTATGTGAGCAGGTAACGAAGATTGTAGACAAAGGCGAGCCAGTGGACGTGATTTATTTGATGCCTTACACGAGGCTGCAGAATAAGCTAATAGTCAATGTTGTGAGAGGCAATGTACTGGCATGGATAGAAAATTGGCTGACAGACCTAACGCAGAGAGTGTGGATAAGGGGGTCCGTTTCAGGATGGCAACCAATGGTTAGTGGTGTTCTGCATGGGTCAGTGTTGGCACCGAAACTTTTCATTATATACATTAATGAACTGGAACATGGAACTGAGGACATAGTTGCGAAATTTGCGGTTCAGTCCAAGATATGTCGAGGGACAGATACTGTTGAGAAGGTGGACGGTTGCAGAATGACATGGACAGGAAAGGAACCTGGGCAAACAAGTGGCATATAGAATGCAATGTGGGAAAGTGTGGTATTATGCGATATGGCAGGATGAATAGAGGCTTCGACTATTTTCTAAATGGTCAAATGCTTCAGAAATCTAAGGCACAAAGGGACTTGGGAGTCTTGGATCAAGAATTAATGTTAAACTCAAGGTTCAGCTGACAGGGAGGCAAATTCAATGCTAAAATTCATTTCGAGAGAAGTAGAATGCAAGAACAGGGATCTGCTGCGGAGGGTATATAGGGTTCTGACCGGACACTTTTTGGAACATTGTGAGCAGTTTTATGTCCCATAAATATTTAAGTAAGGATCATTTGCCCTTGAAATGGGTGCACAGGAGGTTCGCGACAATGGTGCCAGGAGTTAAGCATTTGTCAAATGAGAAGTGGTTGATGAAGCTGTGTCTGTACTCGATCGAGTTTAGAAGGATGAGGGGGATCTAACTGAAACTTACAGAATACTCAGGGGCAAAGATAGCATGGACGTGAAAAGGACGTTGCACTACTGGGAGAGGTTAGAACTCGGGGGCACGACCTCAGAATGAAGTGAAGCTCCTTTAAAACTCAGATGAGGAGGAATTTCTTCAGATGACTCTGTGGAAATCACAGAGGGCCATAAAGGGCAGTGCATTGAGTGCCGTTAAGACAGAGATAGATACGTAGTTGATCAATAAGAAGATCAAGGGTTACTGTTAGAAAGCTGGAGAATGTGGATGAGAATCATATCAGCCGTTATTGAGTGGCGTAGAAGACTCGATTGGCCAAATGACCTAATTCTGCTCCTATATCTTATTTTTTTATCCTATTCCCCTTCACCACCAGCTCCGGCTCATTATATTTAATTCAAGATGCTGTCTGTTACGCAGTGCCCGTTTTGAATCCCCAGGAAGAATCGTCAGAAGCTTCTTGGGCGACGACCATTCCTTTGGTCCCATTTCCCTTTACAAGTCACGTTGTTGCTCAAGTAGTGTGTATGCTTGAGACGTGATCTTCAATGTATCATTGCAAGCACATGCTAAACACTGGACGGGATGATTTTGGAATGGTTTCATTCATATCAGTTACTTCATATGCAATTCATGTGCATACATTTGCAATATCTCACCAGCATGCCAAAAGCTTCTTGAATCTCAGGTTATCCCATCAGAAGATTTTGAAATCTCTGCCATTCTCTCCATGTTTTGCGGTCAGAGTATCAAATTCTACTCTCTGAAAGACGTAGACAATGACATAAATATAAGCCAGAAAAAGATATCAGCTCATGAGCCCGTCTATAATTCCCTGTCACCGTTATATATATATATATATATATATATATTAGTGTCAATTCAGAATATCCCAATGAATTGAATTGCACTCAATATCCCGCTTCCCTTTTCCTATTGATTTACCGGTCTCAATCGTCTCAATGACTTAATCAGATTTAGTTTGCTTCATACCATCTTTAAAACAGAAATCACACCTTCCTGTTTGATTCCAGGCAGTAACCTATTTTCATTGCTCGTTTCTTGTCTTCAATGGTATCATATTAACGGCAATTTGCCAGCAGCCGATTTCTGAGAGCTAACCATTGTCTCAAATTGAAATAACAGTACTGTGGCCTTTCAAATGACCATTAACGTCTATACCATATATTTTCCAAATGACACTTTTTTCCTACATCCATAGCTAACACTTAAACAGTGTTATTTTCGTTGAACCCCTTTAAATGTTTTTATCACCGTCGTCATCCTCATTAACGATCAAATGAAAACCGCATTTAATTCTGTCCATATCTGTTCACATACTGTTCTTGACCCTCCAATCACTTTACTGCAACCTTTTGACAAACAGGGTCACATCAGTTCCCTGAACGACTGTTCTATTCCCCTGTTTACTCCCTCACATCGCATTGGCAATTCACATACGTTTTACTTTCCTTTTATGTTCAGCGTTCCCACTGGGTTATTTCCACTATGCCTAATTATAGTAATGTGCCCAGTTGCTGGAAGGAGGAGAAGTTTCAATTTAGCCCGCCTCAGCCCGACATGGTTTTCATCCTTCGCATATTCAGAATTTACATCAGATTGTATTCTGTGAACATTTACTTCCCCAACACTGGAATTGGTTTCCTTATTATGTCTGCCCCTGCCGGGCAATCTCGGGCTTGAAGATTTAAAAAAAATCTCAAACATGTTAAATCTTGTTCCATTTGAAGTTTGCTGTCACCAAAAAAAAACAATCCATCCAGCTTGGAGCAGAAAGGTTTACTTCATCTGAACGTACCTAACAATTCAAAAACATAAAATCTTTAAATTCCTAATTCGTGGGAAATATAAATGCATCTTCTGCTCTCTCTGTTAGTTTCAAAAATGGTGGGGTGAACGTTTTCAAAAAAACGCCACTATGTCATTACTCTCTTTTTAAAATCTGGCAAGCACTTGGCGACTACGAATAATTCATTTTTCAGAGTGTAATTTTAGAATTTTCTTTACATTGCCAATTGTATCAGGAATATGTCGCTCAACCTGACAAGAAGCTATGATTGAAGATCAATCCAACACAGGATTTCCAGAATCACTTCAATTATCCAAATTTCATAGAACCCTGCCATAGATCTGGTCCTCGGATTGAGGTTCTGAATTGGAAAAAGGCCAAATTTGAAGAAATGAGAAGGGATCAAAAAAGCGTGGATTGGGACAGGCTGTTCTCAGGCAAGGATGTGAATGGTAACTGGGAGGCCTTCAAAGGAGAAATTTTGAGAATGCAGAGTGAATACGAATAAGGAACCTTGCTTCTCGAGGGATATTGGATCTCTGATCAGGAAGAAGAGAGAGATGTATGACATGTAAAGGCAACAGGGAGCAAATAAGATGCTTGAGGAGTATAAAATGTGCAAGAAACTACTTACGAAAGAAATCAGGAGGGCTAAAAGAAGACATGAGGTTGCTTTGGCAGGCAAAGTGAAGGATAATCCTAAAAGGTTCTACAGGTATATTAAGAGCAAAAGGATAGTAAGGGATAAAATTGGTCATGTTGAAGATCAGACTGGTCCGATATGTATGGAACCAAATGAAATGAGGGAGATATTAAATGTTTTTTTTGCATCCGTATTTCCGAAGGAAATTAGCATGGAGTCTATGGAAATAAGGCAAACAAGTAGGGAGGTCATGGAACACATACAGATTAAAGGGGAGGAGGTGCTTGCTGTCTTGAGGCAAATCAGAGTAGATAAATCCCCAGGGACGGGCAGGGTATTCCCTCGGACCTTGAAAGAGACTAGTGTTGAAATTGCAGGGGCCCTGGCAGATATATTTAAAATGTTGGTATCCACAGGTGAGGTGCCGGA
>NC_135820.1:14252925-14333127 GCF_964213995.1 Mustelus asterias
CTTGAATTTTCCATTCTAGATTTACACATCAAGTGCAGGCGAGGCGATTTTAATCCTGGACACACCTGAAAGTGAAGGGGATCAAATAGATCAGTGGTTACATTACCCGGTCAATGTGTCGACTTAAGAGGACATGCTGCATGGAGCAAAACTGTGATATATGTATCAAATATATATACATTAATTGTTTAATTAAAGTGTTTAACCCGACGGGATTCTAAATGAAACTACGGGCCCGATTTTACCAAAGATTCGCGCCCATCGCAGTAAATTCAGGCATCGGGCCTTTAACGCGATCTGCACCCGAATCCGAGCAGATCACGACTTTTCCGACACCCGATTCAGGCGCGGATCCGGTCCACGCCCGAATCGGGTGGCCCGACAATTTAAATGCATTAGCATGCATTTAAATCGATTTACTGAACTGTCCGCCCAACTCTACCGCCAAATCCCACTTTACCACCGCGCTTTTAGCGACCTGCTAAATAAAAGTCGGAAGCCGGCGCTTCCTCAGTGAGAGTTGGTGAGGATGTAGGTGCATGGTGTCCGAAAGCTCTCCGGTACTTACGGGTGTCTTGTAGTCGCAGCCATTCCGCCGTCCCGGGTCGGTGACGGTTCTGCAAGTGTGTGGGGGGGAGGATGGATCTCTGGTTGGGTGGGGGGAGAAGCGGGGGAGGATGGATCTCTGGTTGGGTGGGGGGGAGAAGCGGGGGAGGATGAATCTCTGGTTGGGAGAGGGAGGAGGGGGGAGGATGGATCCCTGGTTGGGTAGGGGGAGAAGCGGGGGAGGATGAATCTATGGTTGGGAGAGGGAGGAGGGGGGAGGATGGATCCCTGGTTGGGGGAGGAGGAGGGGGGGAGGATGGATCTCTGGTTGGGGCGGGGAAGGACATAAACCATTCCAGGCACATAAACCATTCATTATCTTTACCGTTAAAGGAGAGGAATTGAAACATTTGAATGTTTTAATTCCTATCCTTTAACAGTAAAAAGCATCTCTTTTCAAAATATTGTTACACTTTAGAAAGTTAACAAACTAATTTTTCTGCATAAACTACCATTACATTCAGTTGATCTAAAATATTAAACTTCTGACACTGTTTAAGTATATCCCAGATGTTCCTGGGATGAGAAATTTCTTCTAAAGAATTGTTGCTTCAGGATATATGCTACAAGTACTGGGTTTGTTATATATTTATTTTACAATATGTTGATTGGGAGATGTCTCTGTGACAACAGGAATGATGTGGAGATGCCGGCGTAGGACTGGGGTAAACACAAAAAGAGTTTTAACAACACCAGGTTAAAGTCCAACAGGTTTATTTGGTAGCAAATACCATTCGCTTTCGGAGCGCTGCTCCTTCGTCAGATGGAGTGGAAATCTGCTCTCAAACAGGACACAAAGACACAAAATCAAGTCACAGAATACTGATTAGAATGCGAATCCCTACAGCCAACCAGGTCTTAAAGAGACAGATAATGTGAGTGGAGGGAACATGAAGCACAGGTTACAGGGATGTGTATTGTCTCCAGACAGGACAGCCAGTGAGATTCTGCAAGTCCAGGAGGCAAGCTGTGGGGGTTACAGATAGTGTGACATAAATCCAACGTCCCGGTTTAGGCCATCCTCATGTGTACGGAACTTGGCTATCAGTTTCTGCTCAGCGACTCTGCGCTGCCGTGTGTCGTGAAGGCCGCCTTGGAGAACGCTTACCCGAAGATCAGAGGCTGAATGCTCGTGGTCACAAACCCACTCAGGTCAACCTATAACACAGACTACACTGAGAGACTTTGCCGTCGCACCTCTCTCACACTCCTCAACCACCTCATACAGCAGCACTACAGCAAACGCCGCAGCCTGGAAACCAAAATAGAGTCCATATTCTCAACTTGCGCTCAGGACGCAGACCAGCTGCGAAACTCTGCCAAGCAGACGAGACAAAGGAACTACACCATCTACATGCACACCAAGAACAGGAAACTTGAGAAACTCGGCATCACCACCAGCAGCAACCAAGCCTCCCCCGGTACCACAGTAGAAAACAGTACCACTGCAGGGAAGTCCATTGTCAACTTGTCCGACTACACACTTCAACCAGATGAAATCGAAGTTCTCAGCCGAGGGCTCAATTTTTTCCCCACCACCAAAATAGACCCCATCAGTCTCGCAGCGGACACAGAGGAATTCATCAGGCGAATGAGGCTGCGGGAGTTCTTCCACAAACCCCAAGAGGCCAACAGCGAACACAATGAGACAGCCAATGAACCGGAACAGCTGACAGAGAGATCCGCAGTGCATCCGAAAAGGCAAGAGTCAAATTGGACTCCTCCGGAAGGCCGCTGCCCTCGACTTGACATGTATGCCCAAGCCATCAGGAGGTGCGTCAACACCAAATTCATCAGCCGCACTCACAAGACAGCCCCGAACATCACCCAAGCACAACGTAACGCCATCCACGCTCTCAAGACCAACTGCAACACTGTCATCAAACCAGCAGACAAAGGAGGGGCCATCGTCATACTGAACAGAACGGATTACTGCAAAGAAGTGTACCGACAACTCAACAACGAGGAACACTACAGATAGTTACCCACAGATCCGACCAAAGAACATACCCGTCAACTCAACACTCTGATCAAGGACTTTGATCCGGACCTTCAAAGCACCCTCCGTGCTCTAATCCCACGTACTCCTCGCATTGGAGATCTCTACTGCCTCCCGAAGGTACACAAGGCAAACACACCCGGCCGTCCCATCGTATCGGGCAATGGGACTCTGTGCGAGAACTTCTCCGGCAATGTCGAGGGCATCTTGACACCCATTGTACAAAGAACCCCCAGCTTTTGTCGTGACACTACGGACTTCCTACAGAAACTCAGCGCACATGGAGCAGTTGAACCAGGAGCACTCCTCGTCACAATGGGTGTCTCGGCACTCTACACCAACATCCCCCACGATGACGGCATTGCTGCAACGGCCTCAGTACTCAATGCCGACAACTGCCAGTTTCCAGATGCAATTTTGCAACTCATCCGCTTCATCCTGGACCACAATGTCTTCACCTTCAACAGCCAGTTCTTCATCCAGATACACGGAACAGCCATGGGGACCAAATTCACACCTCAATATGCCAACATCTTCATGCACGGGTTCGAACAAGACTTCTTCACCGCACAGGACCTTCAACTGATGCTAATACACTAGATACATCGAAGACATTTTCTTCCTTTGGAGTCATGGTGAGCAATCACTGAAACAACTATATGATGACATCAACAAGTTCCATCCCACCATCAGACTCACCATGGACTACTCTCCGGAATCAGTTGCATTCTTGGACACACGCATCTCCATTAAGGACGGTCACCTCAGCACCTCACTGTACCGCAAGCCCACGGATAACCTCATGATGCTCCACTTCCTCAGGTTCCACCCTAAACACATTAAGGAAGCCATCCCCTACGGACAAGCCCTCCATATACACAGGATCTGCTCGGATGAGGAGGTTCGCAACAGACACCTCCAGACGCTGAAAGATGCCCTCATAAGAACAGATATGGCGCTCGACTCATCGATCAACAGTTCCGACGCGCCACAGCGAAAAACCGCACCGACCTCCTCAGAAGACAAACACGGGACACAGTGGACAGAGTACCCTTCGTTGTCCAGTACTTCCCCGGAGCAGAGAAGCTATGGCATCTCTTCCGGAGCCTTCAACATGTCATTGATGAAGACGAACATCTCGCCAAGGCCATCCCCACACCCCCACTTCTTGCCTTCAAACAACCGCACAACCTCAAACAGACCATTGTCTGCAGCAAACTACCCAGCCTTCAGGGGAACAGTGACCACAACACCACACAACCCTGCCACAGCAACCTCTGCAAGACGTGCCGGATCATCGACATGGATGCCATCATCTCACATGAGAACACCATCTACCAAGTACGCGGTACCTACTCTTGCAACTCGGCCAACATTGTCTACCTGATACGCTGCAGGAAAGGATGTCCGGAGGCATGGTACATTGGGGAAACCATGCAGACACTACGACAACGGATGAATGAACACCGCTCGACAATCACCAGTCAAGACTGTTCTCTTCCTGTGGGGGAGCACTTCAGCGGTCATGGGCATTCAGCCTCTGATCTTCGGGTAAGCGTTCTCCAAGGCGGCCTTCACGACACACGACAGCGCAGAGTCACTGAGCAGAAACTGATAGCCAAGTTCTGCACACATGAGGACGGCCTAAACCGGGATGTTGGGTTTATGTCACACTATCTGTAACCCCCACAGCTTGCCTCCTGGACTTGCAGAATCTCACTGGCTGTCCTGTCTCGAGACAATACACATCTCTGTAACCTGTGCTTAATGCTCCTTCCACTCACATTATCTGTATCTTTAAGACCTGGTTGGCTGTAGGGATTCGCATTCTAATCAGTATTCTGTAACTTGATTTTGTGTCTCTGTGTCCTGTTTGAGAGCAGATTTCCACTCCATCTGACGAAGGAGCAGTGCTCTGAAAGCTAATGGTATTTGCTACCAAATAAACCTGTTGGACTTTAACCTGGTGTTGTTAAAACTCTTACTGTGTTTCCAACAGGAATGAACAGACACTCAAAATGATATGGATGTACTTTGTTCTGTGTGGTTGAAGATTCTCAGAAATGCACATTTTATCTTTCACTTGAGCCCTGCAAGTAGACACAATCAGCCCAAAATAACCCAAGCAGCTCACATTCATTACTGAGACAAAAGTAGACAGTTGAAATAGATGCAAGTGTAATCTATCGACAAAAGCTTTGAGTTTAATAGCATTATCAGATTGTTAGAACAATATTTTCTCTAACAAGAGCAGGTATAATTATTGCCAACTCTTCCATGTGTCAGAGAGCCGCTCTCTCTGCTTTTTTTTCTTTCCCGCCCAGGCGCGCTGATTCAGATTTTTTTTCGAACTGCGCATGCGCAGTTCAGAACTCCAATCGTTCCGACAGCGCTAAGCCCCACCCACTGCGCGGATCGGACCAGAGCCAGCAAAAAGCGTATGGGCGCGCTGCAAAGTGGATTCCGGACTCAGATCTGTATTACGCCCAGATCCGGCCCTTAAACTCCAAATGGTTAAATCGGGCCCTACGTCCCCACAATACGATCAGGACTGATCTGTTTGTGTTGAGTTCCACATACCTCTCTGAAACATCGAACAGCAGAACCATAGAAAATTTGTAGCACAGATGGAGGCCATTCAGCCCACTTTGTCCATGCAAGCCTGAGGACACCCAGATGGCCTTCGTAATCCCACCTTCCTGCACCATGCCCATAGCCCTGTAGCTTACAGCACTTAAGGTACAGATCCAGGGACTGTTGAAAAGGGTTTATCATCTCTGCCTCCACCACCAACCCGGGCAGTGAATTCCAGACATTGCATGAAAAAGTTCTTCCTCATTCCCCCTTTATTTATTAGTCACAAGTAGGCTTGCATTAACACTGCAATGAAGTTACTGTGAAAATCCCCGAGTCGCCACACTCTGGCATCAGTTCTGCTACACTGAGGGAGAATTTAGCATGGCCAATGCATCTAACCAGCACGTCTTTTGGACTGTAGGAGGAAACTGGAGCACCCAGAGGAAATGCATGCGGACACAGGGAGAACATGCAGACTCCACACAGGCAGTGACCCAAGCCGGGAATTGAACCGATGTCCCTGGCGATGTGAGGCAGCAATGCAAACCACTTTGCCATCCCTACATCTCGTGGCACTTACCTTGCATGTCCCATGGTTCTAGAATTCTCCACCGAGGGAAACAATTTTATACTGTCCACTCTATTTCTTTCCCTTCATAATTTTGGACACCTCTATAAAGTCACACCTCAGCCTTCTTCATTCCAAGAAAAATAACCCTAATCTATGTGGGATCATTTCCTGTGTACCAGGAAAACATTGCAAAACCTCCTGTTTATTTGAGTGGCATCCTGTGAAAGGCATACAGCATAAAGATTCACCAATTGCCATTTCTGCTCTGGAATCGGCAGATCAACTCAAAACTGGAGTTTTGAATAGCATCATTTGTTCGGTTGGACAGGGATAATGTCCATCTGAGATGGAACTGAATACCAGTGGGTGGGGTGGGGGGATAAAAACAGCTTCTGTTGTCGGAGACATGTTGCTGGAAGGGATCAATCTTGCCTTGCGGAATTCTACCTTCATTTCAAATCAAATTTGAAGAAAGAATTTTCAGGATCAGGAAACGCTTAATCTTAGCAAAATCCAGGGGAATCTGGAACAAAAAGTGCACCAATTAACAAAGAGATCTTGCTGTCCAGATACACAGACTCTAAAAGGTGACAGGACACATTAGTAAGCTATATATAGAGAAAGCAGTTGGTATTAAAGCAAAGGGATCATGCTGTAAGTTTATAAATCCCCAGTGAGGCCACAGATAGAATGATATGGATAATACCACCCTGCAAGAAAGGTGCGAAAAACGGTTAAGGTGGAGTAATTGGAATAACTGATTTAATCATAGTGGTTTTGTGTTGTTGCTGTAGGAGTTTGACACAACTGAGTGGCTCACCAGGACATTTCAGAGGGGCATTTATGAGTGAACCACGTTGCTGTGAGCCTGGAGTCACATGGGTGAGGTCAACAGGTTTTATTCTCTAAAAGAAGACTCATGAACCAGGCGGCTTTTTACAACAGTCAATAATGGCTTCATGGTCATCATCAGACTTTTAATTCCTGATGTTTTATTGAATCCTGGGTCTCTGACTTACTAGACCAGCAACAATACCACTCTGCCACCACTTCCTCCTCCCTCTGTGGAGACTCTATGCCTACTCTGTATTAAAAGTGCAAGGTTGGGTTGTGATCAAGTGAAGGTTTCTTTCTATTGGGAACACATGTGAAATAGGAGCACGAGTAAACCATTCAGCCCATTGAGTCTGTTCCATCAGTCAATGCTATCGCGTTGATCTTGGACTTCAATTCCATTATACTGCAGGCTCCCCATATCCGTCAATTCCCCGAGAGATGAAAAATCTTTCTATCCCACAGCCTTAAATGTCTTCAACGAGGAAGCATCCACACCCCTCTGAGGGAAGAATTCCAAATCTTCACAATCCTCCACGGGATTGATTAAGAAGGGAAAAATAGAGTGAACGAAAGCTCGTGGGGAACACAAAAACTGACTGTAAAAGTTTGTATAGGTATGCAAAGAGAAAAATGTTGATAAAAATGAATGTTGGACCTCTAAAACCAGAGAATTCAGAAAGGGACCATCGAAATGGCAGAGGCACTAAATTTGCACTTCACTTCTGTCTTCACAAATGAAGACTTGAAAAATGTACCAGGAATTCTGAGAGAAATAACTTTTAGTGAAGAGCTGAAGGAAATCGGTATTAGTAGAGAAATTGTTTTGGGGAAATTGATGGAATTGAAGGTGGATAAAAAGGCCGGATAATCTTCATCCCAGAGTAGGAAGGTAGGAAGGAAGGGGACCTGGAAAAAGTTGATTCTTTGATAGTCACCTTCCAAAATTTTTTGGACTCTGGACATACAGATTCGAGAGTGGCTAAAATAAGCCAGCTATTCAAAAAGAGAGGTAGGGAGAAAACAGGGAACTATAGACCAGCTTAATGTCAGACTGGGGAAGTTGCCCAGTTAATTTAATTTAATTGAGCCCATTATCAAGGATTTCATAGCACAGCATTTGGAAAGCAGTGGTATAATCAGACAATTCAGCATGGATTTACAAAGGGGAAATCACGCTTGATGAATCAATTGGAATTATTTGAGGATATAACCAGCAGAGATAACCAAGGAGAATCAGAAGATCTGGTTTATTGATACTTTCAGAAGACTTTTGACAAGGTCACAGAGAGCAGACTGCAAAGTAAAGATAAAGTACTTAGGAATTGCAAGTATTGTCCTGAGATGGATAGAAAGCTGGTTAGCAGTTAAGAAGCATAAGTTGGCATAAATGGGTCTTTTTACGATTGGCAGGCAAAGATTAGTGGGGTAATTTGGTTTGGAAGAGGGAACCAGATGTCTCATTTCCAGATTTGCAGGTAAGACAAAGTTGGGTGGGAGGGTGAGACCATAAGATCATAAGATATAGGAGCAGAATTAGGCCATTCGGCCCATCGAGTCTGCTTCGCCATTCAGTCATGGCTGATATTTCTCTCATCCCCATTCTCCTGCCTTTTCCACATAACCCCTGATCCCCTTATTAATCAAGAACCTATCTATCTCTGTCTTAAGGACACTCGGTGACCTGGCCTCCACAGCCTTCTGCTGCAAATAGTTACACAGATTCACCAGTCTCTGGCTGAAGAAATTCCTCCTCATTTCTGTTTTAAAGGATCGTCCCTTTAGCTTGAGGTTGTGCCCTCTGGTTCTAGTTTTTCCTGCTAGTGGAAACATCTTCTTCACATCCACTCTGTCCAGGCCTCGCCGTATCCTGTAAGTTTCAATAAGATCCCCTCTCATTCTTCTAAAATCCAATGAGTACAGACCCAGAGTCCTCAACCGTTCCTCATATGACACGCTCTTCATTCCAGGGATCATTCTTGTGAACCTCCTCTGGACCCTTTCCAAAGCCAGCATATCCTTCCTTGGTGCCCAAAACTGCTCACAATAGTCCAAATGGGATCTGATCAGAGTCTTATACAGCCTCAGAAGTACATTCCTGCTCTTGTATTCTAGCCTTCTCGACATAAATGCTAACATTGCATTTGCCTTCCTAACTGCTGACTGAACCTGCACATTAACATTAAGTGAGTCTTGAACGAGGACTCCCAAGTCCCTTGGTGCTTCTGATTTGCTAAGCATTTCCCCATTTAGAAAATAGTCTATCCTTCCATTCCTCCTTCCAAAGTGCATAACCTCACACTTTTCCACATTGTATTCCATCTGTCATTTCTTTGCCTACTCTCCTAACCTCTCCAAGTCCTTCTGCAACCCCCTTCTTCCTTAATTCTACTGTCCCTGTACATATCTTTGTATCATCTGCAAACTTAGCAACAGTGCCTTCAGTTCCTTCTTCCAAATCATTAATGCACATTGTGAAAAGTTGTGGTCCCAGCACCGACCCCTGAAGCACACCATGAGTCACCAGCTGCCATCCTGAAAAAGGCCCCTTTATAACCACTCTCTGCCTTCTGCCAGTCAGCCAATCCTCTTTCCAAGCCAGGATCTGAACCTTAATACCATGGGCTCTTAACTTATTTAACAGTCTCCTATGCGCCACCTTGTCAAAGGCCTTTTGGAAATATAAATAAATCACATCCACTGGTTCTCCTTTATCTAACTTCCTTTAGAACTCTAACAGATTTGTCAGACATGACCTCCCCTTGACAAAGCCGTGTTGACTCAGTCCTACTTTATCATGCACTTCAAAGTACTCCACAATCTCATCTTTAATAATAGACTCTAAAACCTTGCCAATGACCGAAGTCAGGCTAAGCAGTTGATCATTTCCTGTCTGCTACCTCCCCCTCTTCTTAAACAGTGGTGTTACATTAGTTAATTTCCAAGTCCCTGGGATCCTCCCTGCCTCCAGTGATTCCTGAAAGATCACCACCAATGCCTCCACAGTTTCCTCAGCTATCTCTTTTAGAACCCTGGGGTGTAGCCCATCCGGTCCAGGTGATTTATCTACCTTCAGACATTTCAGTTTCCCCAGAACCTTCTCCTTAGTGATGGCGACTACACTCACCTGTGCCCCCTGATTCTCCTCGAGCTCTGGTATCCCATTGGTGACTTCCACCATGAAGACTGATGCAAAGTAACTATTCAGTTCCTCTGCCATTTCTTTGTTTCCTATTATTACTTCTCCAGCCTCATTTTCCGGTGGTCCAATATCTATCTTTGCCTCTCTCTTACCTTTTATATCTTCTTTTAAATTACTAGCTAGCTTATACACATATTTCTTCTTATCCCCCCTTATTGCTCTTTTAGTTGTCCTCTGCTCACTGTTAAAGATAACCAATCCTCTAACTTCCCACTAATCCTCACTACTTTGTATTATTTTTCTTTTACTTTTATGTTGTTCTTGACTTCCCTCACCAGCCATGGATGCCTTGTCCTCCCATTAGATGTGTCCTCCTCCTTGGGATGAATTTCTGTTGTGCCTCCCGAATAACCCCAATAAACTCCTGCCATTGCTGTTCCGCTCTTTTCCCTGCTAGGCTCCCTTTCCAATCAACTCTGGCCAGCTCCTCCCTCATGTCTTTGTAGTTACCTTTATTTAATTATAATACCATTACATCTGATTCCATCTTCCCCCCCTCAAACTGCAGGGTAAATTCTATCATATTGTGGTCACTGCTCCCTAAGGGTTCCTTCACCTTAAGTTCCCTTATCAAGTCTGCCTCATTACGCATCACCAAATCCAGAATTGCCTGTTCCCCAGTAGGTTCTGTCACAAGCTGCTCCAAAAAAACATTTCTTACACATTCCACAAATTCCTTTTCTTCGGATCCACTACCTACCTGATTTTCCCAGTTCACCTGCGTATTGAAGTCCCCCATGATTATTGTAATATTGCCTTTTTTATATATCTTTTCTCCCTCCTGATTTATTTTCTGCCCCACATTCGGGCTCCTGCTAGGGGGCCTGTACATAACTCCCATCAGGGTCTTTATACCTTTGCAATTCTTCAACTCTACCCACAGAGATTCTATGCCTTCTGATCCTATATCGCTTCTTGCTATCGATGTAACTTCATTCCTTATAAACAATGCAACCCCACCCCCTTTCCCCATCTGCCTGTTCTTTTGATAAGACACATATCCTTGCATATTTAGATCCCAGCCCTGATCCCCTTGCAGCCATGTCTCTGTGATGCCCATGACATTGTACCGGCCAATTTTAACTTGCACAACAAGCTCATTTACCTTGTTCCGCATACTGTGCGCATTTAGGTACAACACCCTCAGTCCTGTATTGACCACCTCCCTTCGCATACTTGTCACCTTTTATGCTCTGTTCTATTACATGGTCTTGAAATTTTACTACCCACTCCTGAGCCCTCGGCTCCTTTAACTAGTTGAAAGCCCTCATCATTAACCTGCACTTCTACCCTCTCCTTTAACTTTGATTTTCTAATTCTCCATAAACTGAACCCAGCCCCACCCCTCCCCCCCACCCCACTATTTAGTTAAAGCCCTATCTACAGCTCTTGTTATACGATTCACCAGGACTCTGGTCCCAGCACGATTCAGATGAATACCATCCTATCAGAACAGGTCCCCTCTTCCCCAATACCGGTGCCAATATCCCATGAATCCAAACCCATTCCTCCCACACTAATCTTTCAGCCACATATTTACCTCCTTAATCTGATTGACCCTGTGCCAATTAGCTCATGGCTCAGGTAGTAGCCCAGAGATTATTATCTTTTTGGTTCTGCTTTTTAATTTAGCTTTTAGCTGTTTATACTCGCTGAGCAGAATCTTTGTTCCTGTTCTAACTATGTCATTGGTACCTACGTGGTCCACGACAACTGGATCTTTACCCTCCAACTCCAGGTTCCTCTGCAGCCCAGATGAGATGTCCTGAACCCGAGCACCAGGCAGGCAACACAACATTCAGGATTCTCGATCCTGGTCACAGAGAACAATGTCAATGCCCCAAACTATGCTATTCCCAATTACGATTACTTTTCTTTTTTCTCCCCCAACTTGAACGGCTCCCTGTACCATGGTGCTGTGGTTAGTTTGCTCACCTTCCCTGCAGTAGCCATTCTGGTCCACACAGGGAGCAAGAATCTCGAACTGTTGGACATGTTCAGGGACTGAGGCTCCTGCCACCCTACCTCCTGGATCCCTCTACCTGCCTCACTCGCAGCCACATCCTCTTGTCCCTGATCACTGGCCGAATTCAGGTTTTTAAACTCAGGGGTGTGACTGCCTCCTGAAACACTGTCTCCAGGTATCTCACCCCCTCCCTGATGTGTCACAGCATCCGAAGCTCAGAATCCAGCTCATCCACTCTCAGCCGGAGTCCCTCAAGTAACCAACACTTACTACAAACATAAGAACATAAGAAATAGGAGCAGGAGTAGGCCATCTAGCCCCTCGAGCCTGCCCCGCCATTCAGTAAGATCATGGCTGATCTGAAGTGGATCAGTTCCACTTATCCGCCTGATCCCGAAAACCCCTAATTCCCTTACCGATCAGGAATCCATCTATCCGTGATTTAAACACATTCAATGAGGTAGCCTCCACCACTTCAGTGGGCAGAGAATTCCAGAGATTCACCACCCTCTGAGAGAAGAAGTTCCTCCTCAACTCTGTCCTAAACTGACCCCCCCTTTATTTTGAGGCTGTGCCCTCTAGTTCTAGCTTCCTTTCTAAGTGGAAAGAATCTCTCCACCTCTACCCTATCCAGCCCCTTCATTATCTTATAGGTCTCTATAAGATCCCACCTCAGCCTTCTAAATTCCAACGAATACAAACCCAATCTGCTCTGTCTCTCCTCATAATCAACACCCCTCATCTCTGGTATCAACCTGGTGAACCTTCTCTGCACTCCAAGGCCAATATATCCTTCTGCAAATAAGGGGACCAATACTGCACACAGTATTCCAGCTACGGCCTCACCAATGCCCTGTACAGATGCAGCAAGACATCTCTGCTTTTATATTCTATCCCCCTTGCGATATAGGCCAACATCCCATTTGCCTTCTTGATCACCTGTTGCACCTGCAGACTGGGTTTTTGCGTCTCATGCACAAGGACCCCCAGGTCCCTTTGCACAGTAACATGTTGTATTTTTTTTCCATTTAGATAATAGTCCAATTTGCTATTATTTCTTCCAAAGTGAATAACCTCACATTTGTTAACGTTATACTCCATCTGCCAGATCCTCGCCCACTCACTCAGCCTGTCCAAATCTCTCTGCAGACCTTCTACGCCCTCCACACGATTCACTGTTCCACTTATCTTTGTGTCGTCTGAAAACTTTGTTACCCTACACTCAGCCCCCTCCTCCAGATCGTCTATATAAATGGTAAATAGTTGAGGTCCCTGCGGCACGTCACTAGTTACCATTTGTTCCAACTCTCTGCTTCCTGTCAGATAGCCAATCCCCAATCCACGCTAACACCCTACCCCCAACTCCGTGTGACCCAATCTTCTTCAGCAACCTTTTGTGAGGCACCTTATCAAACGCCTTTTGGAAATTCAAAAACACCGCATCCACCGGTGACATGCTCACTGAGAACCACAATGGGGTCCACCACCTCCCACATCATGCATGAACAACACATCACCTGACTCTCCAGCTCTATTTTATTTAATTCGTTTTTAATTTGGGTTTTTTAAATTTAAACTTCTTTTATTATATATTTCCTTATTACGTCAGTCTCAATGCAATTTTTAATCAGTAATTTAAATGGATTTTCAAATTTAGCACCGCTCCCTGTTAGTCAATCAAGCCACAGCTCTCCTGTGATGTCACTTGAAAGTTTTTTTAATCCAAACTCACTGTCAGTTTCAGAGAATCAAGAGTAGCACTTACTGACCAATCAACACTCTCCCTTATGGCCTCTGCTGCCTGTTTCACCTAACTGCCTGTTTCCACCCAACTCCAAATGCACTCCTCACAGCCTGGCAGCACTCGCCGTGCTCAGAGCAGCACTTATAGGCTTCTGTTTTTATAGGTTTCCACCTACAATGCCATGGAACTGGTTTGAACCAGTTGTACAATTAGGCAGGCAGAGTTCAGCTGAAAAACCTCCTTACAACTTACCACTTGTACTCCCTGTTTCCATCCAACTCCAAAAGCCAATTATAAATATACAAGAACAACAAACTAACTAACACTTCTCATAGCCAGGCAGCACTCACTCTGAGTTCTGAGGAGGATGCAGAGATGTTTCAGTGTGATTTGGACAGGCTGAGTGAGTGGGTGTATGCATGGGAGAAGCAATATAATGTGGACAAATGTGAGGTTATCCACTTTGGTAGCAAGAATGGGAAGCCACATGATTATGGGTGTAAATTGAGAGAGATGAATATTCAGTGAGATCTTGCAGTCCTCGTGCATCAGTCACTGAATGTAAGTGTGCAGGTGCAGCAGATGATAAACAAGTCAAATGGCATGTTGGCGTTCATAGCGAGGATTGGAGTGTGGAAATAGGTATGTTTTACTGAAATTGTATCGCGTGTTAGTGAGGCCACAGCTGGAGTATTGTGTATAGTTTTGGTGCCCTTATCCATGCAAGAGAGGGAGTGCAGTGAAGGATTACCAGGCTGATTCCTGGGATGGCAGGTCAGTCATATGAGGAGAGACCAAGTGGGTTAGGGATTATATTCACTGGAATTTAGAAGAGTGAGAGGAGATCTCATAGAAACTTATAAAATTCTAACATGATTAGACAGGACAGATTCAGAAAGAATGTACCCAATGATAGGGAAGTCTAGACTAGACATCATAGTTTGAGGATGAGGGATAAGACTATTCGGACAGAGGTGGGGAGAAATTGCTTCGCACAGAAAGTGATGAATGTGTGGAATTCACTGCCACATAAAGTAGTTGAGGCCAAAACATTGTCTGATTTCAAGAAGAAATTAGATATAGCTCTTGGGGCTAAAGGGATCAAAGCATAAAGGGGAAGGCAGGATCAGGATATTGAATTTGATAATCATCCATCATCAATATGAATGGCAGAGCAGGCTTGAAGGGCCGAATGGCCTACTCCTGAGATATTCCAGAATTTTCGGTTTTTGTTCCAGGATCCAGCAGTCTCAGTAATTTGCTTTTTATCTAATGGAGATATTTGGAAAACTCAGTAGGAACCATACTGATAATAGGTTGGAGTTTCTGCAACCTGATTAGATAAGACACCTTCGAATCGGGAGGTTATTGGTGACACGTTCTCCTTTTTCCATTTTCAGATACAGTGAATCTCATGAAGCACTTGGAGGCCACAGGTCAGGAACAATATAATAGTGAAAGCCCAGTAATCCTTCTATTCACATGTTCCCTTGAAACATGCGACAAGCATTCTCGTACTATGAAGGGATCGAGCTGTGGACAGTTCGGGGCTGTCCAGCAGACCTGGGCAATTATAACGTTCATCCCCAGGATGCAGGCAGGAACAACTCAGAGGCAAAGTCAAATTGGCATTAAAATTGTGCTTACATATATACTATGTGTAATATTGTATACTATATGTCATCGAACATGACGTACAGAAAGTATGTTATGTAACATCGATCATAGTTCATTATTATTATTTTTTGAAATGAAAACAAAAGAACAATGGCCCAGAACCCGCATTTTTCGAGGAGCCTTTCCCCTGGGACATCCCAGAGTGCGCAACATGTATCCCAGAATGTGTGCAAGGATTCCCAGAGTATGCATGAGATATCCCAGCGTGTACACGACATATCCCAGAGTGTGTGCAAAGTGTCCCATGGAGTGTGCAAGGTGTCCCAGAGAGTGTGTGAGGTACCCAGAGAGTGTGCAAGTTATCCCAGAGAGTGTGTGAGGTACCCAGAGAGTGTGCAAGTTATCCCAGAGAGTGTGTGAGGTATCCCAGGGAGTGTGCAAGGTATCCCAGAGAGTGTGTGAGGTATCCCAGGGAGTGTGCAAAGTATCCCAGAGAGTGCGCAAGGTATCTCAGAGAGTGTGTGAGGTATCCCAGAGTGTACACGAGGTATCCCAGAGTGTGTGTGAGGTATCCCAGAATGTGTGTGAAGTATACCAGAGTATGTGTGAGGTATCCCAGATGTACACAAGGTATCCCAGAGTGTTTGCGAAGAATCCCAGAGTATGCTGCAAGTATCCGATGACAAGTTGTCTCATCTGATTTCAATAAGAAATTAGATATATCTCTTGGGTGGGGCTAAAGGGATTAAGGGATGTGAGGGCAAGGGGGGATCAGGATATTGAATTTGATGATCAGCTATGATGAAAATTAATGGTGGTACAGGCTCAAAGGGCCAAATGGCCTACGCCTGCTTCTAGTTTCTACGATGTGGAGATGCCGGCGTTGGACTGGGGTGAACACAGTAAGAGTTTTAACAGCACCAGGTTAAAGTCCAACAGGTTTATTTGGTAGCAAATACCATTAGCTTTCAGAGCGCTGCCCCTTTGTCAGATGGAGTGGAAATGTGCTCTCAAACAGGGCACAGAGACACAACATCAAGTTACAGAATACTGATTAGAATGCGAATCCCTAAAGCCAGCCAGATCTTAAAGATACAGACAATGAGGGTGGAGGGAGCATTAAGCACAGGTTAAAGAGATGTGTATTGTCTCCAGACAGGACAGCCTGCAAGTCCAGGAGGCAAGCTGTGAGGGTTACTGATAATGTGACATAAATCCAACATCCCGGTTTAGGCCGCCCTCATGTGTGCGGAACTTGGCTATCAGTTTCTGCTCAGCGACTCTGCGCTGTCGTGTGTCATGAAGGCCGCCTTGGAGAACGCTTACCTGAAGATCAGAGGCTGAATGCCCGTGACTGCTGAAGTGCTCCCCCAAACCTTCTAGTTTCTACCCCAGAGAGTGCACAAGGTATCTCAGACTGTGTGCACGGTATCCCAGAATCTGTTTTTTGTCAACTCCCGCAAGGTCCCCACGCAACAACTGCACGGGGATTGCACAAGAAGTTCAACTTTCTGATGGGCAATCAGCCCCCTGTGAAGGCCATCTGATGATCTGAAATCAAAGGCTTTGAATTCCTTTGTCTCCCTCAGATGCATCTGCCTGGTTAAAGTTGCAAGGGTTAAAGTCACTTCTAACTTCTGTGTAACTATTGCTCTGACCACCTCTTAATTACCCCTTCCCCACCCCTCCATTTGACTACCTTCCTGACCCTCACATGCCACCTGAAAAAACTCCACCTCATATCCGACTATTCCCCTACTCCTCTGACCACCCTGACTAACTCCATCGACTACAACCCCACCTCTGACCAGCCCAGCACATTCCCAAAACCCTCGACTAATCCCTCACTACATAACTACCTCCCGACTGCCCTCTCATCTCCCAGCTACTCCCTGCCCCGACAATGCCCCAACATTCCGGACTCCCACCCCAACCTCCCCCACTCACTGACCACATTCCTGACTCCCTGAGCACCCTCCCTCATCCACCATCCACCCTAGGGCCAAACCATAGCAGAACCCAATACCCACCCCCTACTACACCCCAAAACCCAACTGTACCCCAACTAACATGTCACTACCCCCATCTCCTGACAGGCCAGCAGGGAAGAGATGGCCTAGTGATACTATTGCTAGATTGTTCATCCAGAAATCAGCCAATGTTCTGGGGACCTGGGTTCGAATCCCGCCACAGCAGATGGTGTAATTTTAATTCAATAGAAAGTATCTGGAATTAAGAATCTACTGATGACCATGTAATCATTGGTGATTGTCGGAAAAATCCATCTGGTTTACTAATGTCCTTTAGGGAAGGAAATCTGCACTCCTTACCCGGTTTGGCCGACATATGACTCCAGAGCCACAGCAATGTGGTTGACTCTCAACTGCCCTCTGAAATGGCCTAGCAAGCCACTCAGTTCAAAGGCTGAGCAATAAATGCTGGTCAGCCGGCAGCGCCCATGTTCCACGAATGAATAAAAAAGCTGAAACATTTCCTCTCTATTTGGTAACCTTACAAATACTCTGTCATCAGCAGATATAGAAATTGTGTCCCCTATATCCTCCATGCTCATCAGAAAGATTGATATCTCTCGAAACTTTGAAGACTTCCATTGTACGCTTCTGTCAGGGGGGGGTGGGAGAGTGGCACAGTGGGTGGCAATGCTGCTTCACACCGCCAGGGACTCGGATACAATTCTAGTGTCAGATGACTGCCCTGACTGTGGAGTTTGCACACTCTCACCGGGTCTGCATGGGTTTCATCCAGGTGCTCCCGTTTCCTCCAATATGTGAAAGATGTGCAGGTTAGGGAGATTCACCATGGTAAATTGTCCCTTACTGTCCAAAGGCATGTAAATTTGGTGGATTGGCAATGGTAAATTGTCCCTTAGTGTCTGAAGATATGTAGGTTTGGTAGATTGGCCATGGTAAATTGCCCCTTAGTGTCCTTAGATGTTAGGTTACATGGATTAGCCATGCTAAATACTCAGGTTTAGTAAGGTGGGGAGAAGGCCTCTCTGTCAGAGATTTGGTGCAGACTCAATGGCCAAATGGCCTGTTCTGCTCTGTAGGTGTTCTATGATTCTATTAGGTTAGGTTAAATCATCCCATGACATGTGGTTTGCGAGCAAGTCTAATTTGTGTTACTTGACCTTATGACAGTCCATATGGGGCAGCACGGTGGCACAATGGTTGGCACGACTGCCTCACAGCGCCAGGGACAAAGGTTCAATCCCAGCCTCAGGTCACTGTCTGCGTGGAGTTTGCACACTCTCCCCGTGTCTGCGTGGGTTTCCTCCGGGTGCTCCGGTTTCCTCCCACAGTCCACAGATGTGTGGGTTAGGTTGATTGGCCTTCTACATTGACCCTCATATCAGGGGGATTAGCAAGATAAATATGGGGTTACGGGAATAGGGCCTGGTTAAGACTGTGGTCAGTGCAGACTCAATGGGCCAAATGGCCTCCTTCTACGCTGTAGGGATTCTATGATCCTGTATTGACAATCAGTCCCTATACAGGCAATCAACAGAGTGCTCCCACGTACGTCAAAGTCCATCAAAGCACACACAAGTTATTAAAATACCACCTGCCCTTAACATATCCATGTTGCTTCCTCTTTATGGATTCATGTTTGATCAAGTGCCTTGTATTTAAATTTACTTTTCTTCTGGGCTATGTTTTTCTTTTCTCAGTGGGAATCAGGTAATTCAAAAGCGAATCTAATTGCATCCAAAGACATGTCATGGAATGTCAATTAAACATTTTAACCTGTGATTTGCTTTTAACTGACAGAGCAGGAACTCCTTCAGAAAGACAAAGGTAACCACTTCCTTTGAGAGAGGGGCAGAGAAACACAATGGTGCCGAAACACAATGAGTGTATTCAATTGTGTGCAAGTTGGCAACGTGAGTGGAGAAGAAAGGCAATCTTTCTCCATGGTGCTGCATAATCTACATACTTTTCCAAAGGGAGTTCGCTCATCTTTGAAACCTTTATTCTTCTTTTTTGCAGAAGAATATCGAGGAGCAAAGACTGTGCAGCTAATAGGATAGCACTTTTCCATGATCAGATAAATTAATTGATGGCATATAATGAGTATAATGTGGTAACATTACACAAAAATGCTTGCAATGGAGCAAAGGTGCAAAGAGATTCAGCCTTTAGCTCAGAAGGATATCATTGCGTATCATCTCAACTTGAAAGCATTAGTCAGGATGGAGATGGGAAGCACAGCATAGCATCCCCTACAGTGCAGAAGAGGCCATTTGGCCCACTGAGTCTGCATCGACTCTCTGACAGAGTCTCTTACCCAAACATTCTCCCCCGCCCTTTCCCCGTGATCCCACACATTTACCCATGGCTCCATCTAACCGACACATCTTTGGGACAATTTAGCGTGGCCAATCCACCTAACCTTCACATCTTTGGACTGTGGGAGGAAACTGGAGCACCTGGAGGAAACCCACGAAGACACTGGTAGAACGTGCAAACCCCACAGAGACAGTCACCTAGGGCCAGAATTGAACCCAGGTCATTGGAGCTGTGAAGCAGCAGCACGAGGCACTGTGCCACCATGCTTTGGTTTGTATTCCTTGGAGTTTCAAAGAGTGAGCGGTGACCCTATTCAAAAATATAAGATCCTGAGGGGACTTCATAGGGTAGATGGTGAGATGTTTTCACTAGTGGGAGAGTCTCAAACGAGGGGACATAGCTACAAGGTAAAGGATCGGTCATTTAAAACTGATGTTCGTGGAAATTTCTCCTCGCAGAGGGTGGCGAATCTCTGAAATTTGTTGCCCCAAAGGGTGGCGGAGGCTGGAAAAATAGAAATATTCAAAGTGGAGAAGAATAAATATTTGATAGATTGAGGAATAGGGGGCTATGGGGAAATGACACAGAAAAGGAGTTGAGGCCGGCATAGATCAGCTATGATCGCATTGAATTACGGGGCAGGCTTGAAGGGGCTGCTGGCCTGCTCCTGCACTAATTTCTTGTATTCTTTTATGTTCTAAGTAGTGTCTAAGTAGCTCTCAACAAGGAAGCAGATTCTTTTTCACAGCAAGTAAATGGGGGGAATTTGGATTTAATTCTGCAGCTGCTTCAGAGAGCTTGCACACACATGTTGGGCCGAATGGCCTCCCCCCAAAGCTGTAAGATTGCAAACCAATTTAAATCTAAATGGCACAGCTAACTGTCTCCATTTTCTCATGTCAGAGATCGCAAAGCTGAAAGACGACCTTGAATATGCAGGTGAGCACATGCAGAGGCAACAAAAGGCAACAAGCAGTTTTAAAAGAAAAATATCTGTCTATAATCTGAACACGCTTGTGTGGATGTTGATTGCTCACCAAATGTTCTCAAAATAGAGCTTAAAAAGATAAATACAAGTCAGAGATACTGTGGACCAACTTGGAATCTTTGCCTCTGTAGGGAGGCTGCTTATTATACAGTGTTCAGTGTTACCTATGATCAGTGGCTATACTCTGTAGCACAAACCAAGCTCTATGATGATCAACAAAGAAGTTTTTAAAATTTATTGTTAGCCAATCAGTGAAATTTTTCATTCTTGGCTCTGATCAGCAAGGTTCCGGGTGTAACTGGAGATGGCCTCATGTTCAGAAAGGGGTGTGTTTCAGTTCAGGGTGACATATCCGTGATCTCACCCCATCTACTTATCTCGCTTTCTTTCAATCCACAGAATGGAAGTTGCTGGAAAAGCAGAAAGGTAAAACACATCCTGCCACAACTAATGGGGAGGGGGGGGGGGGGGGGGGGGGGCGGAGGGCCGGGGGGTTGAGGGGGGGGTCAAAGGTTATTGATGGGAGTCTGGGTGGGATAATGAAGCTGAGGCCACAATGAGATGAGCCATGATTCCGTGAATGACGGAACAGGCTAGAGGGACAAAAAGCCCAGCCCTGCTCCAAATTCCTATCTGTGATCAGACAAGTGTTTTATGAATCAGTCAATTACAAATCACTTTTTTCCTCTTCTTGTGCACTCTCTTACAAAATGTGGGTGTCACTGGCTAGGCCAAGCATTTAATGCCCATTCCTGATTATTTATTGAGAAGGCGGTGGCACATCTCTTGAACCGCTGCAGTCCCTGAGGTGTAGGTACACCCACAGTGCTGTTAGGGCTGAACCTCCAGCAATTTAATTCAGTGAATGAGAAGGAATGGTCGATACATTTCCTAGTCAGGAGATTGAGTGACTTGGAGGGAAGCCTCTAGGTGGTGGTGTTTCCGGGTGTCTGCTAATTTCTTTCACTCAAATTATTAGCACACCAGAGCAGAAACCCCAAAGTATGTTATGAAGCTCAACTAGACCCCAGCAGTATATATTTTTTTGGCATTAGATTGTTTCACATCAGGTGTCATTCTATTGACACACTAGGAAGCTTTTATCATAACTTTATAGTTAAACTTTATTTAACAATACAGTTTAACTATAATGAATGAATTCGCCTAATATTTACCAATTGAACAATACTTAGAACATAGATCATAGAACAGTACAGCACAGAACAGGCCCTTCGGCCCATGATGTTGTGCCGAGCTTTATCTGAAACCAAGATCAAGCTATCCCACTCCCTATCATCCTGGTGTGCTCCATGTGCCTATCCAATGACCGCTTAAATGTTCCTAAAGTGTCTGACTCCACTATCACTGCAGGCAGTCCATTCCACACCCCAACCACTCTCTGAGTAAAGAACCTACCTCGGACATCCTTCCGATATCTCCCATCATGAACCCTATAGTTATGCCCCCTTGTAATAGCTCCATCCACCCGAGGAAATAGTCTTTGAACATTCACTCTATCTATCCCCTTCGTCATTTTATAAACCTCTATTAAGTCTCCCCTCAACCTCCTCCGCTCCAGAGAGAACAACCCTAGCTCCCTCAACCTTTCCTCATAAGACCTACCCTCCAAACCAGGCAGCATCCTGGTAAATCTCCTTTGCACTATTTCCAGCACTTCCACATCCTTCTTATAGTGAGGTGACCAGAACTGCACACAATATTCCAAATGTGGTCTCACCAAGGTCCTGTACAGTTGCAGCATAACCCCACGGCTCTTAAACTCCAACCCACTGTTAATAAAAGCTAACACACTATAGGCCTTCTTCACAGCTCTATCCACTTGAGTGGCAACCTTCAGAGATCTGTGGATATGGACCCCAAGATCTCTCTGTTCTTCCACAGTCTTCAGAACCCTACCTTTGACCCTGTAATCCACATTTAAATTTGTCCTACCAAAATGAATCACCTCACATTTATCAGGGTTAAACTCCATCTGCCATTTTTCAGCCCAGCTTTGCATCCTATCTCTGTCTCTTTGCAGTCTACAACAGCCCTCCACCTCATCCACTACTCCACCAATCTTGGTGTCATCAGCAAATTTACTGATCCACCCTTCAGCCCCCTCCTCTAAGTCATGAATAAAAATCACAAATAGCAGAGGACCAAGCACTGATCCCTGTGGCTAGCAACCTGCCTCCAGTCCGAAAATTTTCCATCCACCACCACCCTGTGTCTTCGATCAGATATGATGCGGAGATGCCGGCGTTGGACTGGGGTGAATACAGTAAGAGTTTTAACAACACCAGGTTAAAGTCCAACAGGTTTATTTGGTAGCAAATACCATTAGCTTTCGGAGCACTGCCCCTTCGCCAGATGGAATGGAAATCTGCTCTCACTTCACTGAGAGCAGATTTCCACTCCATCTGACGAAGGAACAACGCTCCGAATGCTAATGGTATTTGCTACCAAATAAACCTGTTGGACTTTAACCTGGTGTTGTTAAAACTCTTACTTCGATCAGATAGCCAGTTACCTATCCAATCGGCCAACTTTCCCTCTATCCCACACCTCCTTACTTTCATCATAAGCCGACCATGGGGGACCTTATCAAACACCTTACTAAAATCCATGTATATGACATCAACTGTCCTACCTTCATCAACACACTTAGTTACCTCCTCAAAAAATTCAATCAAATTTGTGAGGCACGACTTGCCCTTCACGAATCCATGCTGACTATCCCGGATTAATCTGCATCTTTCTAAATGGTCGTAAATCCCATCCCTAAGGACCTGTTCCATCAACTTACCAACCACCGAAGTAAGACTAGCTGGCCTATAATGACCAGGGTCATTTCTATTCCCTTTCTTAAACAGTGGAACAACATTCGCCACTCTCCAGTCCTCTGGCACTATCCCCGTGGACAGTGAGGACCCAAAGATCAAAGCCAAAGGCTCTGCAATCTCATCCCTTGCCTCCCAAAGAATTCTAGGATATATTTCATCAGGCCCAGGGGACTTATCGACTTTCAGTTTATTCAAAACTGCTAGTACATCCTCCCTCCGAACATCTACTTCCTCCAGCTTATTAGCCTGTAACCCCTTCTCTTCCTCAAAAACATGGCCCCTCTCCTTGGTGAACACTGAAGAAAAGTATTCATTCATCACCTCGCCTATCTCTACTGACTCCATACACAAGTTCCCACAATTGTCCTTGACCGGCCCTAACCTCACCCTGGTCATTCTTTTATTCCTCACATAAGAGTAAAAAGCCTTGGGGTTTTCCTTGATCCGACCCGCCAAGGACTTCACATGTCCCCTCCGAGCTCTCCTAAGCCCCTTTTTCAGCTCATTCCTTGCTAACTTGTAACCCTCAATTGAGCCATCTGAACCTTGTTTCCTCATCCCTACATAAGCTTGCCTCTTCCTTTTCACAAGACATTCCACCTCTTTCGTGAACCATGGTTCCCTCACTCGGCCATTTCCTCCCTGCCTGACAGGGACATACCTATCAAGGACACACAGTATTTGTTCCTTGAAAAAGTTCCACTTTTCATTCGTGCCTTTCCCTGACTGTTTCTGTTCCCATCTTATGCCCCCTAATTCTTGCCTAATTGCATCATAATTACCTCTCCCCCAATTATAAACCATTCTCTGCCATGCAGTCCTATCCCTCTCCATTGCAATAACAAAAGACACCGAATTGTGGTCATTATCTCCAAAGTGCTCTCCCACAACCAAATCTATCATTTGGCCTGGTTCATTTCCCAGTACCAAATCCAATGTGGCCTCACCTCTTGTCGGCCTATAGACATATTGTGTCAGGAAACCCTTAGCAAGGAAATACTTAACAAGATACAGTTGGTTCTAAATGGGCAGAAAGCAAGAATGATCAATAGGAAGTGATATGTAGTACACCGTATCTAGACGACATTAGAAACCCCCAAAATATCTAAGATCAACAACTATAATTCTCTCATTCATATATTATTACTACAGCTATCCAGAACTCAGGATATATCTGGCATAGAGTATTGCATTGAAAGATAGAATCTCATTGAATCCCGAAAGTGCAGAGTGAGGCCATTCGGCGCATCCAGTCTGCACCAACTCTCTGAAATAGCATCTTACCCAGGCCCCGAGGAGAATGTGCCAACTCCACATAGTCACCCAAGGCTGGAACCAATTCCAGGTCCCTCGCACTGTGAGGCAGCAGTGCTTACCACTGTGCTGCCCCGTTGGGCCACTGTGCTACCGTGCCACCCCTGTGCCACTGTGCTGCCACTGTGCTAATCTGTGCCACTGTGCCATCCCTGTACAACCATATCACCCTATGCCACTGTGTTATCCATGCCACCGTGCCACCCCCCCGTGCCATTCTGCTAACCCTAACCCAAGCAAGTCCTGAATAGCTGTGCAGTTTCTTGCCATGCCTGTTTTGGATGTTGGTGGGACTGGAAGGCAACATTTTTGAAATATCCCTAATTTCCCTTCTTGAAGTCAAGGTCAGCTGTTTGCTTGAAGCATTGCAGTTCATGGGGGGCATCAGGAACTTGCTGCAGGAATTCGATCCAACAAAACTGAAGGACATGTGATACATCTCCAAGTCAGGGTGGTTTGTGACTTAGAGTGGGGGGAAGCTTACAATAAGCATGGCATTGTGCTTTATTGTCCTTCTGTACAGTGGGTATCACACATTAAGGAAATACTACTACCAAAGATATCTTAGCCAATGCTGCAGCTTGTTCCTGGTATCTCTTACATCACACCAATCATTGGCATTAGGGGGATAAAGGATTGAGGCGTTCCATCAAGGACCACAAGGGTTGTTTTACCCTCACTGTTGCCCAGCACCTGATTCCGTCTCAGCCCACAATGACTATATTCATCATCATGCCTCCATCTTATCAAATCTATCCACCCCCACGCACTTCCCCTGTGCAATTGTCTTTTCACGCCTTGTCACTAATAAGTGTACCCAATAAAATATCTGTACCATTTTCTGTGAACATACTTTGGATTTATTTTTTGTTAATTCTTTCCTTTTATTAGAAGAGCAGTTACGAACAAAAGCTACAGGTAACTCAATATTGTTTAAATTTCAATGATGTTTCAGGGATGAATAATGTTCGCTGCTGGGAGATATTGGCCAGGATTCTCCCAAAACTATTCTAAGTCCCCAACCTGCGGGAAAATGGGAGTAAATCCCCTAGCTTTTTGAGCGTGATTTCCAGAATGAATCTCCGACATTATTTGCGTTACTTCGTGCCGGAATCCCTTTGAAAATCAGGAGGCGGGGCCTATTCCCGCAAGAGAGGCCGGCAGCACAGTGCTGAACGGGTGACTGTGCCTGCACCGGTCTGTCATCGCCGAGATCGGAGCACGTGCAGTGGCCCCACATTGCTGGCCTTCCAATCGCTGGCCTCCCAGACCCCCCACCCTGGGCCAGCACCGATGTCCCCCCCAATACCCACCCCCTCCCTTCCGATCAACCCTGAACAGTGGAGCAGGCTCGAAAGGCCAAACAGCCTACTCCTGCTTCTAGTTTTTAATGTTTCTGTAACTATTTGTTAATTTAGCTAATTCTGGGAGCTTGTTGTGTCCAAATTCAATGTTACCTCATCTTATGTTATGACAGTAACTAAGCTTGTGGTTACAAGTTGCTCTGAAGCCCTCTGGTAAACCATCTGCAGAAATGCAAGACCTATCCTGCAGTTTTTTTTGACATTTGTGCAGTGTTCAGGTCAAATCCATGGCCTTAAGAGTTAAGCAGTGAATACACTGGGGATGAACCCAAGCCAACACTCAAAGTAAATTAAAATGCCAGAGAGTTCACTTATTGTGGGATAATCACAGCACACGCTATTCATTTCCCCGCTCTTTCTTTTTCAGTTCTTACTCCTGAAGAGGAAGCAGGTAATAGAGAACATCCAAACAGCACAAGGTGCTTCAGCTTTATACAGCAGGTCAAACCATCACCTTATCCTGACTCAAAATCTGTTAAAATAGCCGCCCTTTGAAAGCTAAAGTACTCCTTCACCTTTAAGCTACATCTAGTTCTCCAAAGTAAGCAGAAAACTTGTTTGCTGTTTGCTCGATTGATTTTGAAGTCAATTGTAGAAAAGTAGTGGAATGCTCGCCCAAAGCAAGCTCACCAACTTTCTATCAAACTGTGTAGGTTAAACATCTCATCCACCATTAGCATTCCTCCCACATCACACACACACACAAACATACATATCCACTCACACACATGTATACAAAAAAGGTCTAAACTAAAAGGTCTAACAAAATGGTGTAAACTACAAAAGGTTGTGAATGCAGCCCAATCCATCACGCAAACCAGCCTCCCATCCATTGACTCTGCCTAGACTTCCCGCTGCCTCGGCAAAGCACCACGGACATCCTCTTTTCCACCTTCCTCTGTCAGGAGTCAAAAGTCTGAGGTCACGTACCAACCAACTCAAGAACAGCTTCTTCCCTGCCTCCGTCAGACTTTTAAATGGAACTACCTTGCATTAAGTTGATCTTTCTCTACAGCCTAGCTATGATTGTAACACTCCTTTCTTCACTCTCTTGTTTCCTTCTCTATGAAAAGTATGTGGGTATAGCGTGCAAGGAACCATACTTTTCACTGTATTCTAATACATGTGACAATAATAAATCAAAAGGAATAGAGTGGCTAGAGTGTATGTTGGACCCTTGGAGGACGAGAGGGGGGAGTTAATAGTGGGAAATGAGGATATGGCTGAGTCTTTAAATAAGTTTTTTGTGTCGGTCTTCACGGTGGAGGACACAAATAGTTTGCCAAATATTAACGATAGAGGGTTGGCAGCAGGAGAAATACTTAATACAATTAATGTTACCAGAGAGGCAGTGCTGGGTAGACTAATGGGACTGAAGGTGGACAAGTCCCCGGGTCCGGATGGAATGCATCCCAGGGTATTGAAAGAAATGTCAGAGGTAATAGTGGATGCGTTAGTGATTATTTATCAAAACTCGTTGCATTCTGGGATAGTGCCGGTTGATTGGAAAACGGCTAATGTTACGCCGCTGTTTAAAAAAGGAAGGAGACAAAAGGCGGGTAACTATAGGCCGGTCAGCTTAACGTCTGTAGTAGGGAAAATGCTGGAATCCATTATTAAAGAGGAGATAGCAGGGCATCTGGATAGAAATGGTTCGATCAATCAGACGCAGCATGGATTCATGAGGGGAAAGTCGTGCTTGACGAACATGTTGGATTTTTATGAAGATGTGACTAGGGCGGTTGATGGTTGATGCGGTGTTTTTGGATTTCCAAAAGGCGTTTGATAAGGTGCCCCATAAAAGGCTGCTGAAGAGGATTAGGGCACACGGAGTTGGGGGTAGTGTGTTAAAGTGGATTGGGGACTGGCTATCCGACAGGAAGCAAAGAGTCGGAATAAATGGGTGTTTTTCCGGTTGGAGGAAGGTAACTAGTGGCATGCCGCAGGGATCGGTACTCGGGCCGCAACTATTTACCATTTATATAGATGATCTGGAGGAGGGGACGGAGTGTAGGGTAACGAAGTTTGCAGACGACACAAAGATAAGTGGAAAAGTGAATCGTGTGGAGGACGGAGAAGATCTGCAGAGAGATTTGGACAGGCTGAGTGAGTGGGCGAGGATATGGCAAATGGAGTATAACGTTGATAAATGCGAGGTTATACACTTTGGAGGAAATAATAACAAATGGGATTACTATCTCAATGGAAACAAATTAAAACATGCTACCGTGCAAAGGGACCTGGGGGTCCTTGTGCATGAGACGCAAAAGCCCAGTCTGCAGGTACAACAGGTGATCAAGAAGGCAAATGGGATGTTGGCCTATATCGCGAGGGGGATAGAATATAAAAGCAGGGATGTCTTGATGCACCTGTACAGGGCATTGGTGAGGCCGCAGCTGGAATACTGTGTGCAGTATTGGTCCACTTATATGAGGAAGGATATATTGGCATTGGAGGGAGTGCAGAGAAGGTTCACCAGGTTGATACCGGAGATAAGGGGTTTGGATTATGAGGAGAGGCTGAGGGGATTGGGTTTGTACTCGTTGGAGTTTAGAAGGATGAGGGGGGATCTTATGGAGACTTATAAGATAATGCGGGGGCTGGATAGGGTGGAGGCGGAGAGATTCTTTCCACTTAGTAAGGAAGTTAAAACTAGAGGACACAGCCTCAAAATAAAGGGGGGTCGGTTTAAGACAGAGTTGAGGAGGAACTTCTTCTCCCAGAGGGTGGTGAATCTCTGGAATTCTCTGCCCACTGAGGTGGTGGAGGCTACCTCGCTGAATATGTTTAAAGCGCGGATGGATGGATTCCTGATCGGTAAGGGAATTAAGGGTTATGGGGATCAGGCGGGTAAGTGGTACTGATCCACGTCAGATCAGCCATGATCTTATTGAATGGCGGGGCAGGCTCGAGGGGCTAGATGGCCTACTCCTGCTCCTATTTCTTATGTTCTAAATCAAATCAAAGTACACGCACACACACACACACACAAGCATATGTGCACACATAAATGCTCACACACGCAGAGGCAAACATACACTCATAAACACCAACACAAACATGCATACACAGGCAAACACACACATTAGCACACACACAAACATACATACTCATGCACACATACACACAGAGGCAAATACATATTAACACACACACACTGACACACAAATATACATATTCACGGGCACCGGCATATAAATAAACACTCACAAACATACATACGCACCTATAAACACAGATACAGACAATGGCACACACACACACATACGCACACACACATAAACACATATACACAAGCACTCACCCACCCACACAATAACTTCAAAGACACACTCTCAAATACGGAGAAACACACAAACATATAGATACACAAAGAAACCCACACATAAAAAACACACACAAATGCACTCTGCCTCACACACACATTGCACCACTCTCTCTCAAGCACACACACACACACACTCTCTCTCTCTCATGAACTCTCTCTCTCATACACACACTCACACACACACTCTCTCACACACACTCTCTCACACACATTCTTTCACACACACACATCTGTCTCTCTCTCTCCCTCTTGCTCACACAAACACTGTCTCTCTCTCTCTCACACACACTTTCTTTTTCGCTCACACACACACCTGTTTCTCTCACTCACACAAACACTGTCTCTCTCTCTCACACACTCTCTCACACCTGTGACTCTCTATCTCTCACATACATATACTCTCTCACTCACACACATACATACAGCTGCGTCTCTTGCTCTCTCACGCACACACACTCACACACACACTCACACTCACACACACACTCACGCACACACCCACACTCACGCACACACACTCACATACTCTCACACACACACTTGCTTTCTCTCTCAAATTAAGCAAAACTGTTCAGGAGTGAGTGGAATTATGAAACAGGATCACTCTTAAACTCCAAAAATATCTATAACCCAAATTCAATACTCTAATGACAGTCGATGAAAGTGTTTAAAATTAATACGTGCTTCACAAAATCTCATGTTTATTAATTTCAGATGGTAATTTATTGCTTTTTTTTGCAGAGCTGGTCCTACTACAACAGAAATACAGTGAAGTATTAGTCTTCCTTAGCGAGCTCTATTCATCTCACAGCCTCTATCTGCTGTCTCGCCAACTTCCCCAACACTGTAATGGAGAGCATGATTGTGAAGTTGTTCAACATGGCAATACAGGGACAGAAAGATGAAGCATGAGAGAGAAAAGAAGGGATCATTCTTTGCTGGCGCAGTTTGCACCATCGACGAGATTCACTGCAGGATCTCACCAGTTCTCCTTCAGCAGCGCCTTCCAAACCCATGACCACTACCATCAAGAAGGAGAAGAGCAGCAGATACCTGGGAATACCACCAACTGGAGGTTCCCCTCCAAGCCACTCACTATCCTGACTTGGAACACTGTTCCTTCACTGTCACTGGGTCAAAATTCTGAAACTTCCTCCCTAATAGCACTGCACTTACACCACATGGACTGAAGGGCAATTAGGAAAACATAATAAATGCTGGGCCTAGGCAGTAATGTCCAGGCCCCACTAAAGATTTTGTAAAGAAAGGGGGTTCGCGAGGAGAGAAATTAGGCAGAGGAAAAGAGAAAGAAATGCAGAGGGAAGGATAGATTGAAAAATAGAAACATGGGGATAGGTGATAGAGGGAAGGGAGAGAGAGAGAGCTTATACAGTGACACGGATATTAGGAACCGTACAATTAGTACTTACCATTCTAAAGTATGGCAATATTGGCAAGAGATTCTTCAAGTAAAGGCCACCAAATTTAAAAGGTTAAAGTTCTAAACTTTGAAAATCTCGACTGGGCATCTCTTCCTCCGACTGAAGAGGAATAAGGAGTGATTCACTTTCGCTGTTTACAAGGGGCAAGAACTCAATAGGGCAGATCGATGTAAACTCTCCCTCAGATATGTTGGGGGAACAGAACAAGTGGCGTAACTTTAAAATTGGGGTTAAGCCATTCAGGACTGATATCAGTGGAGGGTTCACAAAAATTGAGATTTACCTTCACCCACAGACATGAGAAAAATCAGTCAATTTAAAATTCCAAACCTGAGATTGGAAGGTGTAAATTTGATAATACAATGAAGGAATTTGGCTCATAAATGCAGTTGAGGTAGAAATCCGATGTAATAGAATTCAATGGTTGAAGCATATTGAGAACTAATTGACCTTTTCACTCTCCATCTGTCCAGATAGTCGTCAGAGCTTAGAATAATCTTGGAAGGTCAGAGGACAGGAATCCTGTGGCGCGTAACTGACCTCCCGACTCTCCAATGCCTGTCCGCATCAAGAAGAACACGAGTAAGGAGTGCGATGAAATATTCTCCACTTGCCTGGATAGGTGCAGCTCCAACAGCACTCAAAAAGCTCAACACCATCCAGGACAAAGCTGCCCTGCTCCAATGGCATCCCAATTATAATCATTCACTCCCTTCACTACCGACGCGGTGAGAGCCATGTGTACTATTCACAAGATGTACTGCATCAGCTCACCAAGGTTACTTAGACAGCACCTTCCAAACCCAGGACGGCTACCATCTAGAAGGACAAAGACAGCAGATACCCAGGACCAAACCAGCTGGAGGTTCCCCTCCAAGTCTCTCACCATCCTGACTTGAAAATATGTCCACTGTTCCTACGCTGTCGCTGGGTGACAATCTTGGAACTCCTTCCCTAACAGCATTATGGGTGTAGTTATGCCTCAGGGACTACAGCGGTTCAAGACAGCAGCTCACTACCACTTTCTCAAGGGGCAATTGGGTATGAGCAATCATTGTTGGCATAATCAGTGATGTCCACATCCCATGAATGAATAGAAAGAAACATACCCTTGTATCTAGGATATGATCAATGATGTGGGTCATTTATTTTTGCATTAAAACTGCTGATTGTTTCGAAAATCAAATTCATGCCTACAACATCCATTGTGCTTCAACTCACCCCATTATCAATGTAGCCTTCTCCTCTGCTGATTTCGGTGTTTGGTGTTGTTGAGATATCTAAGTCTTACTGACTTCCATGTGACACTACAGTTGACGGGAAATAAACACCAGGCAATATCAGGCTATACTGCTTACTATTGGAGACAAAATAAATGAAAACTGAGTAGTGGCCTCATGGAGGCCACTGTTGTTTGTCATCTATATCAATGATCTGGATGATAATGTGGTAAATTGGATCAGCAAATTTGCTGATGATACAAAGGTTGGAGGTGTAGTGGACAGTGAGGAAGGTTTTCAAAGCTTGCAGAGGGATTTGGACCAACTAGAAAAATGGTCTGAAAAATGGCAAATGGAATTTAACGCAGACAAGTGTGAGATATTGCACTTTGGAAGGACAAACCAAAGTAGAACGTACAGGGTAAGTGGTAGGACTTTGAAGAGTGCAGTTGAACAGAGGGATCTGGGAATATAGGTACAGAATTCCCTAAAAGTGACGTCACAGGTGGATAGGGTCGTAAGGAGTGCCTTTGGTACATTGCCTTTATAAATCGGAGTATTGAGTGTAAAAGTTGGAGTGTTATGGTAAGGTTATATAAGGCATTGGTGAGGCCAAATTTAGAGTATTGTGTACAGTTTTGGTCACCTAGTTACAGGAAGGATGTAAATAAGGTTGAAAGAGTGCAGAGAAGGTTCACAAGGATGTTGCCGGGACTTGAGAAGCTGAGTTACAGAGAGAGATTGAATAGGTTGGGACTTTATTCCCTGGAGCGTAGAAGAATGAGGGGAGATTTGATAGAAGTATATAAAATTTTGATGGGTATAGATAGAGTTAATTCCAGCAAAGAACAAAGAACAAAGAACAGTACAGCACAGGAAACAGGCCCTTCGGCCCTCCAAGCCTATGCCGCTCCTTGGTCCAACTAGACCAATCGTTTGTATCCCTCCATTCCCAGGCTGCTCATGTGACTATCCAGGTAAGTCTTAAACGATGTCAGCGTGCCTGCCTCCACCACCCTACTTGGCAGCGCATTCCAGGCCCCCACCACCCTCTGTGTAAAAAACGTCCCTTTTTCCATTGAGGATAGGGGAGAAAAAAACCAGAGGGCATGGGTTAAGGGTGAAAGGAGAAAAGTTTAAAGGGAACATTAAGGGGGGCTTCTTCACGCAGAGAGTGGTGGGAGTGTGGAATGAGCTGCCGGATAAATTGGTAAATGCAGGGTCACTTTTAACATTTAAGAAAAACTTGGACGGGTTCATGAATGAGAGGGGTGTGGAGGGATATGGTCCAAGTGCAAGTCAGTGGGATGAGGCAAATATGGTTCGGCACAGACAAGAAGGGCCAAAAGGCCTGTTTCTGAGCTGTAATTTTCTATGGTTCTACGGAGATTTTGAAGATTAAATTGTTGGAAAGTGTGGATGCAAAGAAGATGTTTCCACTTCTGGGAAGGCAAAAATCGTGGAATAAAATGCTGGTCCATAAATATTAAATATTTTACAGCTCCTGTAGGAAATTTAGGAGAAGATGGGCAGTTAGAATATGGACCATGAGACCACATCAATTTCTTGTAGCCAACAGGCAAAATACACTGAAGTGTCAGTGAAATAGGTAGGTGATGGTGAAATGCCTGTGAATGAAGCAAGATCAGTCAGCATTAGGGATCCAAACTGGCATCTCCACATCATAGCATTAGGGATGAGTTTGTAACATTCATACCTTTGAATTATCCAGGTTATGGGAGGCATTTTCAATCCAGAGAAGTGAGGACACCGATCCAGATGGATGCACCAGTGCAATACACAAGCAGAGCTGCAAAGTTGGAGGGGCCATCCTTCCAGTGAGGCAATAAGTCAATACCTCACTCATTTGAACATACCTGACCCCGGAAAGGAGATGAGCGTTTTGATTTGATTTGATTTATTATTGTCACATGCATTAGTATACAGTGAAAAGTATTGTTTCTTGTGCGCCACATAGACAATGCATACTATTCATAGAGAAGGAAATAACAGAGTGCTGAATGTAGTGTTAGAGTCGTAGCTAGGATGTAGAGAAAGATCAACTTAGTGCAAGGGTCGGTCCATTCAAAAGTCTGACAGCAGCAGGGAAGAAGCTGTTCTTGAGTCGGTTGGTATGTGACCTCAGACTTTTGTATATTTTTCCCGATGGAAGAAGGTGGAAGAGAGAATGTTCAGGGTGTGTGGGGTCCTTAATTATGCTGGCTGCTTTGCCGAGGCAGCGGCAAGTGTAGACAGAGTCAATGGATGGGAGACCGGTTTGCATGATGGATTGGGCTATGTACATGAACTTTTTTTGCAGTCTTGGGCAGAGCAGAAGCCATACCAAGCTGTGATACGACAAGAAAGCATGCTTTCTATGGTGCATCTGTAAAAGTTGGTGAGAGTCATAGCTGACATGCCAAATTTCCTTAGTCTTCTGAGAAAGTAGAAGCGCTGATGGGCTTTCTTAACGATAATGTCGGCACGAGGGCACCAGGACAGGTTGTTGGTGATCTGGACACCTAAAAACCTGAAGCTTTCAACCATTTCTACTTCGTCCCCGGTCTCCACTATTCTTCCTGAAGTCGATGATAATCCCCTTCATTTTATTGAGATTGAGGGAGAGATTATTGTCATCGCACCAGTTCACCAGATTCTCTATCTCATTCCTGTACTCCGTCTCATCATTGTTTGAGATCTGACCCACTACAATGGTGTCATTAGCAAACTTGGAAATCGAGTTGGAGGGGAATTTGGCCACACAGAGTGGCCAGAGTGTGCAATAATGTCCAGGCTCATGGGTATAGGTTAATCCCAAAACACCAAAAAGAAACCATTTGGCAAATGTTGCTCTTTGTGGGATTTTGCCGTGTGAATATTGGCTGCTGTGTTTCTGACTTTGCAACTTTCCATGCTAAATGTAGTTAATTATTTGTAAAACGGTGTCTTGAGGTTGTGTGAGAGGCTACTTATTAACAAGCATTTCATTCCAAATATAGGAGGAGCATCTGTTATTTGCAAATAATGGCGTAGAGACTTGATTGTGTCAATTACATGGGGATACAGGTTCAAGGTGAGAGGGGGCATGTTTAAGGGAGATGTGTATTTTTGACGCAGAGAGTGATGGCTGCCTGGAATGTGCTGTTAGAGGAGGTTTGGAAGCAGGCATATTAGCAACATTTAAGAGTTCAGAGATATCCATCCAGTATAGCATCTGGATTCGTACATGAATACGGCAGCATGTTGGCAGAGTGGTTAGCACTGCTGCCTCACAGGGCCAGGGGCATGGGTTCATTTCTGGCCTCGGGTGACTGTGAGGAATTTGTATGTTCTCTCTGTGCCTGGGTGGGTTTCCTCCGGGTGCTCCAGTTTCCTCCCACAGTCCAAGGATGTGTAGGTTAGGTTAACTGGCCATGCTAAATTAACTCGTAGTCTCTGGGGGATTACCAGCGTAAATGCATGGGGTTATGGGGTGTGATTGTTGTCAGTGCAGGCTCAATGGGCTGAATGGTCTCCTTCTGCACTGTAGGGGTTCAATGAATAGGGAGGGAATATGGCCCGAGTAAGGGAGAATTATTTTTTAGTTTAGTTAGGGTATCATGATCGGCACAGGATGGAGGGCCAAGGGCCTGTTCCTGTGCTGAACTTTTCTTAGTGCTTTGTAATTTGGTCTCAATTGCTAGCTTCTGTACAGTATAGTCAATGAGGCTCTATTTAATACAATTAGCTCAAACCCACACGGACATTAGTGTTTGACGTCTGTTTTATAGAAATTTTTGTCTTCCTTGTGTCTCTTTAGTTGAGTGCAACGTCAGGCTGTCAGGTAAGTTTCAAGCCTCCTAAACTTAACACAGTTGTAAGAGCTGTAATGATTTATCCACAAGACCATAAAAGTCGTAACAGGAGTAGGTCATTTGAACCCTCGAGCCTGTTCCACCATTTATTCATTCCTGATCCGACACTCCTCACATCCACTTCCCTGCCCTTTCCCGTCAACCTTGATTTCCTTACTGATCAAAAGGCGATCTATTTAGACTCTGCTCCCACGGCTTACTGTGGCAGGGGGTTCCAAAGACTCACAACCGTCTGAGAGAAGAAATTCCTCCACATTTCTGTCTGAAATTAGCGCCCCCTTATTCTGAGATTATGCCCTTTGGTCCTAGACTCTCACATGAGGAGAAACGTTCTCTCAGCATTGAACCTGTGAAGCTCCGTAAGATTCCCATATGTTTCAATGAGATCACCTCTCATTCTTCTAAATACCAATGAATAGAGTCCCAACCTGTTTACCCTTTCGCTCCTACCGGGGATCATCCTAATGTTCCTCAGCATTACCTTGCCCTTCTCCTTTGCATTATCTTTCTGACATATCTTGAGCATGGTTCCCTTTATGTACTTTTCTTCCAGCCTTGTGGTTTTCTATCCTACAAATTTGCACATGCATCAGTTTGACCTCACAGTTTGTCACTATGGGACAATTTAGCATGGCTAATCCACCTAACCTGAACATCTTTGGATTGTGTGGGGAAACCAATGCACCCAGAGGAAACCCACACAAACACAGGGAGACCGTGCGAACTGCACACAGTCACCCAATCCAGGATCGAGCCCAGGGCCACCCTGACACCATGATCTTTTTTTATTTCAAAATGTTTTGCCCCAATGCAACATCCCCCCCGTCCCCACAGGGCCATCTGTCACTTGTTCTTAAACATTTATTTTACTGAATATGAGCTTCTAACTAGTATTCTGCCATCTCCCCTTTATGCCAGTATTAACATCTCCATTAATCTTTATCACTGCCATTAGCACTCATATTTGTTCTGTACCCAAAACAACTTTGTCCAATTTTTTCTAACTGACACCTATCCCCAACCTACTACTTTTCTGTACCTGCTCCACCCCCTCTGAAACAGAATGTAATCCATCATATTTCCCCCTCTCTTTAGCTCTGAAGAAGAGCCAAACAGGCTCGAACCATTTCCTCCATTTCTGTATCCACCTATGCTACCAGTTTTTCCAGCATTTCCTGTTTATATTCTGCTACTGCAGTCTCAGATGGATATAAAATATTCTACCAACAATGTTTGGTAAAATCATGGACGGATAGGATGACCTCTCTTTGTCAACAGGGGCAACATTGCCATCAACCAATATTACTGCGTTTTTTAATCCCCATCTGAACTTTGTCAAAGTGTAGCCAATTAAAATTGGAAAAGAAAATCACTGAGCGAAATCTTCCTTGGTTCTCTCTTGATGTGGATTTCATTCGATTATTCTTATTTTCTAGAGCTCCAGGAAAAGATGCAACTCATGGGTACGGTGAATCACTACTCATTGTGGAGGCTTGTTTTACGTTGACAGGACTTCAGGAACTGGGAGCTCCATTGAGTTGTACAGAAGCTGGACTAAATATCACTTCATTCAGAGTACGTCTGTTCCTTTCCTGGCGTCGACGGATGCTTTGACCTTGGACAGAGTGAAATCCAGAGTCACCTGAGTTCTGCAGCTTGCAACAAGCTTATTCATTTAAGATCAGATGCTTCAGGGAGGGGAGAATCTAATCGATGCTCTTCAAATGGATAAACAGCTTTGATTTGGTGTTGTTCTGATTTGTGAGCCTCTCGTGGTGGTGAGGTGAGACAGGCATGCCCCTACATGGAATGGAGTGTGTTATGGACCCGATCAGAAACTCCAAGGTATCTTATGAAATTAGTCTAGACCCCAACTCTCTTTGCTTTTGGCATTATAAGTTGTTTCTTTCCAGGTATAATTCAAGTGACCCACTAGGAAGATTTAATTAAAACAAACTTTATTTAATAACACAGAAAATAACAAAAAGATTTAACATAACATTTATCAAATAAAATACTTAAACATGACAAAGTATAATTCTTAACAGCTGCCTATCTATATAGTTCTGTAATTCCAATAATCCCATAGACATTAATCGTACTTCAGGACCCATTAGCACCAAAAAGAGGTATGCTCACTTGGATACTAGATTTCCAGCTTTTTAACCCCTCTTGACAGATACAGAAAGACACCTGCCTTCTGACTCCCATATAGCAGTTCCAAGCAAAAGATCAACCTTCAAGCAGCAGACCTTCAGAGAAACAGACCTAGTTTCTGGCAGATCCCAATCTCTAGACTTCAGAGAGACACAGAGCTATTTCTGCTCTTTACAAATCCCAAAAAGCAACTGAGCTGGGTTCCTCTCTCTGGATCTAGCCCTGGCCAGTCAAATGGCCTTACCTGTCAACAGACCTAAACAAGTCCCACTCTGAAAAACCCCAGGAAAGAAAAACTGAAGTAACAACCCTGCATTAGTCCAGATTAAAACAAAAATTTTAACAATTAAGATCAATTATGCTGCTGCAGGAACAACAGGGACTGTTAGATGCAGACAAAATGGCACCGGTAATAAAAGAAACTGCTAAAACAGATCCTGCACAAGCAAAATGACCAAAATGCATTTCTTAAAGTATCATCACATGTGTAGTGGTGTTTACACTGGGTTAGTAATGCCCCCAGAGAACTGGATTCTGATGCCACCATGGAAGATGGAGACGTATGAGTAAAAGCCTAGAAATAAAAAAAACAAATCAAATTCCTTGTTGCAAAAAGACCCCTAATGTCTTTTAGGGAAGGAAATTTGGCAACTTTACACATGACTCTTTAACTGCCCTCTGAAATGGCTGAGGAAGCCATTCAGTTCAAGGGCAATTAAAAATGGGCCCTACATGCTGACCCATACAGAGACGCCCACATCCCATGAATAATAGTGCAGAGAATGTGAGGTCGAATCCAACAGTGGCTCGGTTAGGATTGAGATGGGAAGAGAATGTTGGTGCCATAGAGTGATCAAGGGACGTGAATAACTGGTCTTACTTGGTCTAAAGCAGGAAGCGACCCAGATTCCTATCCATCACATTTGTGCTCTGAGATGGTCCAGCAAGTCACCCATTGGGCCAACAATACAACGCAAGGGGAAAAAGATCAGAAATCGAATATCAGCTGTATTACATTGATAAACCAGTTTAGCATTGGAAATTATTCACCCTTGCTTTTGACTCACTTCTGTTCTTCCCTGCCACTCCTCTCCCCATTCCCCCATCCTATAACCACCAACTCTCCCCATCCAACCCCTCCCCCCCCCACCCCACCCCACATACCCCCCCCAACACAATCCCTTTTTTCACAGACTGTAAAGAAACTGAGCGATTGCAAGGTGAGACAGAGAACTCTGAGACTGAGAGAACTTGCAAAATTCTCCACCACCCCGCCCTCTGGTTCCCATCTGGCTATCTGCCCTGCTGTTCTCAACCTGGCTTCTTCAACCAACTCCTTCCTCGGAACTTTCATGAGGAAGGTCTCGGACCTGGGGGGGCTGGTGTTGCGGAGATTGGGTGGTGGTGTGGGGAGCTGTAATCTTTCAATATGGAGATGAAGGTGCCCTAATCAATTTCTTCAGAGTGGTACAGGGTCGTCTGTTAATTGACCCATTTAGCTCCAAGCGCAACAAGACCTTATGCCACAACAGGAACTCTACACTCACACCAAACTGGTTGGACACAATGCCCCCTGCTATCTTCCCTTCTGTTGGTTTGTTACATGCCCAGTTTTCTTTGGTCCACCATCCACTTGCCCCACCCCAGCACATTCTAAATCCCATCCTCCATGTCAGGAGAGTCTGAACTCTCGCGAAATAGGAGTTCATATCTCCACTGGCATTTCACACAATGTTAGGTGGAATCATTTTTTGGAGGTGGGGTTATCAGTGTAAAGCTGTTGATAACATTTGAATATTAACAGTAGTGATTCCATTTTCTTTGAACAATGTACAATGATTTCAAATGGAATTTAGAATGGAATGCATACAATATCTGACAATACATGGTTGCGTGAACAAAGATATTGCAGTTATCAGCGACTCCACACGATTTGCAGTGGTTCAAAAAGACAGCTCGCCACCACCTCTTCAAGGGTAATGAGGAAGGTGTAATTAATTCTGGTCTAGCCAGCCCTCCTTCCATGATCAGTTAAAAAAGCACCTTTGGCCTTAAAAATTCAATTCTTGTCAGCCTGGAGTCAATTAGTGGCACATTTGTATATAAGGCAGTGGGATTGAGGATACTGTAATGACCAGATGAAATGAACAGCGTTCTGTGAGTGATTTCTGTGGAGTTTCCTATAGCTGTGTCGAGTTGCTATCTGTTAGTTAACATGTTTCTTCATACGAGATTTCGATCAATGATGAGCCAACAACTTCATTCTCAAGTTATTATTTGACTGTGTGGAATGAAAGGAGAATAACTCAATTTACACTATCTTTAGATTCCAGAGTTGTTAATTGAATTTAAATTCTACCAGGGAGGGATTTGAACGCATGTGGTCAGACCATTGTCCTGGGCCTAGGGATTAATCGCACAGTGACACTACCTAAATGTCACCCACTCCTCAAGTATTGCACTGGAGTTCATAGGGTCATGGAGACTTACAGCACAGAAAGAGGCCCTTTGGTTCATTGTGTCTAAGCCAGCTGTCAAGCACTTATTCTAATCAAATTTTCCAGCACTTAGTCCATAGGCTTGTATGCTATGGCATTTCAAATGCCCATCTAAATGCTTCTTAACTGTTATTAGAGTTTTTACACATGGTCCACCGATTGCTATGGTCCACAGTTTCCAATGTAGGGTTTGCTCCAAATTTTTTGGCTTCAGACCTTAGACAGCTTTCGAGGCATTTCCTTTGCTGTATGGAGTGAGAGCTGGAATCCAAATATTTCTAAACATTATTCTCCTGTAATATTATTTTCAGACTGGCAGAGGATCAAGAACTCAGAAGGTAAAATCAGTCCACCGAGATCAATTTCACTGAACGAGACTTGTGGGTGTGGGCTTTGGTTGCAGTAATTGACAAGTGAGATAATCCATTCATGTATCTGGGCCTCATTCATTGGGAATGATATGTTGGACTGAGCAGAGTTGTGGTGGAGATTCTCCAGGAGAAGGTCAATAATGGAGAATAATGGAAAATCACCCAGAAAAAAAGTGGATAAATCTAAACAGACCAAAAGCACATCATTAGTCTCCCTTCACTCATCACCAAAGATGTCGCCGTCAGTGCTATCACCAAGTACTAGAAATAAATAACACTTTGCTCACAAATGCTCACTTAGGTTCCACCGGGAAAACTCCACGGCAGAACTCACCCTATCCAGCTAAAAAAATCGATTAAGAAAACTTGATTCCAGTATTGAGGTGAGAGTGGGTGCATCATTTAAGTATTTTTTAAGGAAAGGCATTATTTCATTGGAGGCAGTTCAAGAAAGTTCACTGGGATGATCCCTTGTATGGCAGTATTGTCTTATGAAGAAAGGGTAAACAAGTTGTGACTCTGCTCATTGGAATTTAGAAGAATGAGAGGTGATCTCATTGAAACATATATGATCCTTAAGGAGCTTGACAGGGTAAATACTGAGAGGATATTTCCCCCTCAGGGGAGAGTCTCGGACCAGAATAGCACAGTCTCAGACTAAAGGGCCACCAATTTCTTAGAAGAAGAAGAAATCTTAGAAATCCTACAGCACAGAAAGAGGCCATTTGGCCCATTGAGTCTGCACTGACCACAATCCCACCCAGACCCTACCCCCATATCCCTACATATTTACCCACTAATCCCTCTAACCTACGCATCCCAGGACACTAAGGGCAATTTTAGCATGGCCAATCAACCTAACCCGCACATCTTTGGACTGTGGGAGGAAACCGGAGCACCCGGAGGAAACCCACGCAGACACGAGGAGAATGTGCAAACTCCACACAGACAGTGACCCAAGCCGGGAATTGAACCCAGGTCCCTGGAGCTGTGAAGCAGCAGTGCTACCCACTGTGCTACCGTACCGCCCTGAGTTGAGAAGGAATTTTGTTTCTCTCAGCGGGTGGAGTGCCCTTACCACAGAGAGCTGTGTGGAGCTGATTCCTTGTATATATTTAAGGCTGAGATAGATTGATTATTCGACAGCAAGGGAATCAAGGGTTAATGGGAAAGGGCAGAAACATGAATGTGAGGAATGTCAGATTAGCTGTGATCCTATTGAATGGTGGAGCAGGCCTGAGGGGCCAAATGGCCTACTCCTCTTCCTCTCATGTATGGTCTTACTTAGCCCTGTTTTCCCTGACAAAAATTGAAGTCATTGTGACCCAAGGATCAATGGAGAGTCTCTATTGTTTAGATTTATATATAGCAGAAAGGAAAATGGTGCTGTTTGCGGAGATCAGTATTAAAATGGAAGAAGTTGTGCAAAACCTTGCCCTTGGTCTATCAATCGCCTCGCCTACCAACTACTTTTAGGAGTGGGGGATCGTTACCAATGCCTCCCTCAGCATGAAATGACATTACCATCACTGAATCCTCGTCATCAATACAGTGTTCTGTATATGCCTGGTGGGGGGCTGGAAGGATCCCACCATCCAGCCAAATTACAGTAACAAACCATGTTCACCTCGTAGCAATAACACAATGGAAGGTACCAGAAACACCAGAAAGCACTGTAAACCTTTGGGGCGATATTTCAGCAGTTCGCATTTAAAAAGTTTTTAAAAATATGTTAACAATGGGATTCTTAAAAGGTGAAGGAGACACCTTTTAGGTTTTGTAGAGAATTAGGGACAGAATGGTGGAGACGGGGGCCCAATCACCAATCCTGGAACACTTGAAAATTGGGAACAATTGTGAGTTTAACTTTATTATTTTAACTTTATTTTATTAGTGTCACACGGAGTCTTACATTAACACTGCAGTGAAGTTGCTGTGAAAATACGCTAGCCGCCACACTCCGGCGCCTGCTCGGGTACACCGAGGGAGAATTTAGCATGGCCAATGCACCTAACCAGCACGTCTTTCAAACTGTGGGAGGAAGCTGGAACACCTGGAGGAAACTCACGCAGACACAGAGAGAATGTGCAGACTCCGGGCAGATAGTGACCTAAACCGGGAATTGAACACGGGTCCCTGGCGCTGTGAAGCAGCAATGCTAGCCACTGTGCCACCATGCCACCCCATGGTGGGTTCGGGGCGGGGGGGGGGGGGGGGAGGTGGTGGCACGTGGTTGATTATCAACTTAGTTTCTATTCCCTCCAGAACAGAACATTCAATAAGGCAATCTCATCAAGGTATTAAAATGGGTGAAGTAATTGATTAGGTTCATTGTTTCCCCTCGAGCAATTCAGAGCACGATTAACTGTGCTACAAAGAAAAGAAAATGAACTTTGGAAGCGGTTGCCTGGCTCCCATCAGGGCAGCTTTGCAAGATTAACCAACAGAAAAGCAAACAACTATTCGTACTGCGTGAGAAGAGAGTGCTGAATGAGTTTTCACATTTTTGTTTTCACAGCCACAGTGCTACTGGACCAATACACCGCCGATCCCCGCTTCGCCTTTTCCCAGGATGGCACCAGCGGTCGGTGGGACCGCTCGATGAACACTGGGCCGCTCTTTTGGAAGAAGCACTCTGACACGTGGTCCATATGGGGGAGGGAGGGATACACAGAGGGCCACAAGTACTGGGTTGTGGCAGCGAGCCCCAACACAGTGTGGAGTGTGGGCCTAGCCAGACAGACTGTGAGCCTGGGCCACTGGAAGAGGATCCAGCCCAACGAAGGTTTCTGGACCGTCATGCTGTGGAATGTCAAGGATGCGGGGCGCCAGGTGAGGACCCTCGGCTCCTTCCTTGTCATTGTCGAGCTGAGCAAGGTGGGCATCTACCTGGACTACGAAGCAGGGAGAGTCTCTTTCTACAACCCAGAGGATTATTCCCACCTACACACCTTCAAAACCACACTGGCTGGCCGACTCTTTCCTGTCTTTCAGCTGTGGTTCGGCGCCATTAAGAAGGCGACTATAAGCATTGTATAGAAAGGGTATTGCCCATCTTGATACTGTTGATGTCTGTGTCCTCATCTCCCTGTCTCTATTTATATCTCCCTCTCTATTTACCTCTCTCTTTTGCTCTGCTCTCTCTCTCCACCGTCTCTCTCTCTTTTTCCCCTCTCTATTTCTCCCACTCTCTCTCTCCACCCTTTCTCTCCCTCTCACTTTCTCTCCCTTTCTCTCTGCCTCTGTCCACCGTCTCTCTCTACTCTTTCCCTTGCTCACTCTCTACCTTCTCTCACTCTCTTTCTCTCCACCCTCTCTCTCATCCTCTCTCCCGCTCTCATCTCTCTCTCTCCACTCTCTCCACTCTCTCGTCTTTCTCTCTCTACTCTATCTTGACCTCCCTCTTTCTCTCTCTCCACACTTTGTCTCAATTCCTCTTCCCACCGTCTCTTTCTCTCACAAGAACACAAGAAATTGAGGCAGGAGTAAGCCATTCAATATGGTCATGGCTGATCTATGCCAGCCTCTATTCCTTTTCTGTTCCATTTCCCCATAGCCCTCTATTCCTCGATCTATCAAATATTTATCCACCTCTACTTTAAATACTTTGCTTGATCCAAACTCCACTACCCTCTGTGAGAAGAAATTTCTATGCATCTCAGTTTTAAATGGTGCTAAGTGCGAGCTTTTTGTGATTCATGCACTAGAGCACCTAGGCCATTCTGCACTTCACTCACCTGCAGTCTCTCTCCATTTGGATAATAATCTGCCTTTTGATTCCTCCTAGCAAAGCGCATGACCTCACACTTCTCCATATTAAACTCTATTTGACAGGTTTTTGCCCAGTCACCCAACCCAGTCACCCAACCCAAGTAACAGGGATGTTGAGGAGCAGATAGGGAAATAGATCCTGGGAGAGATGTAGTAATAACAGGGTTGTCGTGATGGGAGACTTTAATTTCCCAAAACCATTTGAAATATCCCTAATGTAAGGGTTTGGATGGGGAGGAGTTTGTTAGATGTGTTCAGGAGGGTTTCCTGACACAGCATGTGGATAAGCCTACAAGAGGAGAGGCTGTACTCGATCTGGTACTGGCTAATGAGCCTGGACAGGTGTCGGATCTCTCAGTGGGGGAGCATCTTGGGGATAGTGATCATAACTCTATCTCCTTTACGCTAGCATTGGAAAGAGATAGGATCAGGCAAGCTAGGAAAGTGTTTATCTGGAGTAAAGGGAAATATGAAGCCATCAGGCAGGAGATTAGAGGCGTAAATTGGAAGGAGGTATTCTCGAGGAAAAGTACCGAAGTAAGGTGGCAGATTTTCAAGGAATGTTTGTCTGGAGTTCTGCATGACAACGTTCCGATGAGACAGGGAGGTGTTGGTAGGTTACGGGAACCGTGGTGCACGAAAGCTGCGCTGAACCTAGTCAAAAAGAAAAGGAAAGTGTACAAAAGGTTCAGAGAGCTAGGCGATGATAGGGATCTAGATGAATATATGGCTTGTAGGAAGGGACTTAAGAAAGAAATTAGGAGAGCCAGAAGGGGTCACGAGAAGGCCTTGGCAGGTAAGATTAAGGAGAACCCTAAGGCGTTCTATAAATATGTGAAGAGTAAAAGGATGAGATATGAAGGCATAGGACCTATAAAATGTGAAGGTGAGAAAGTCTGTACAGAACCGGAAGAAATAGCAGAGGTGCTTAATGAATATTTTACCTCGATATTCACGGTGGAAAAAAACCTGTGTGGTTTTACTACAGGATTGAGGTGGACTGAAAAGATTGAGTATGTGGACATTAAGAAAGAGGATGTGTTGGAAATTTTGAATAGCATCAAGATAGATACGTCGCCGGGACCGGATGGGATGTACCCCAGGTTACTGTGGGAGACGAGGGAAGAGATTGCAGAGCCTCTGGTGATGATCTTTGCATCGTCGATGGAGACGGGAGAGGTTCCAGAGGATTGGAGGATTGCGGATGTGGTTCCTATATTCAAGAAAGGGAATAGGGATAGCCCCGGAAATTACCGATCGGTGATTCTAAGCTCAGTGGTTGGTAAGTTGATGGAGAAGATCCTGAGGGACAGGATTTATGAACATTTAGATAAGTTTAGTATGCTCAAAAGTAGTCAGCACGGCTTTGTCAAAGGCAAATCGTGCCTTATGAACCTGGTGGAGTTCTTTGAAAATGTGACTAAACACATTGACGAAGGAAAAGCGGTAAATGTGGTTGACATGGACTTCAGCAAGGCATTTGATAAGGTCCCCAATGCAAGACTTCTCGAGAAAGTAAGAGGGCATGGGATCCAAGGGGCTGTTGCCTTGTGGATCCAGAACTGGCTTGCCTGCAGAAGGCAGAGAGTGGTTGTAGATGGGTCTTTTTCTGAATGGAGGTCGGTCACCAGTGGAGTGCCCCAGGGATCTGTTCTGGGACCCTTGCTGTTTGTCATTTTCATAAATGACCTGGATGAGAAAGTGGAGGGATGGGTTGGTAAGTTTGCCGACGACACGAAGGTTGGTGGTGTTGTGGATAGTTTGGAGGGATGCCAGAAGCTGCAGCATGACATAGATAGGATGCAAGACTGGGCGGAGAAGTGGCAGATGGACTTCAATCCGGATAAATGTGTAGTGGTCCATTTTGGCAGGTCAAATGGGATGGAGGAGTATAATATCAAGGGTAAGACTCTTAGCAGTGTAGAGGATCAGAAGGACCTTGGGGTCTGGGTCCATAGGACTCTTAAATTGGCCTCGCAGGTAGAGGAGGTGGTTAAGAAGGCATATGGTGTGCTGGTCTTCATCAATCAAGGGATTGAGTTTAGGAGTCGGGAGATAATGATGCAGCTTTATAAGACCCTTGTCAGACCCCACTTGGAGTACTGTGCTCAGTTCTGGTCGCCTCATTACAGAAGGGATGTGGAAATTATTGAAAGGGTGCAGAAAAGATTTACAAGGATGCTGCCTGGATTGGTTGGCATGCCTTATGAGGATAGGTTGAGGGAGCTCGGTCTTTTCTCCTTGGAGAGACGAAGGATGAGAGGTGACCTGACAGAGGTGTACAAGATGTTGAGAGGTATAGATCGGGTGGATTTTCGGAGGCTTTTTCCCAGGGCTGAAATGGCTGCTACGAGAGGACACAGGTTTAAGGTGCTGGGGAGTAGGTACAGAGGAGATGGCAGGGGTACGTTTTTCACTCAGAGGGTCGTGGGTGAGTGGAATCGGCTGCCGCCAGTGGTGGTGGAGGCAAACTCGATAGGGTCTTTTAAGAGACTTCTGGATGAGTACATGGGACTTAATAGGGATGGAGGGTTATAGGTAAGCCTATGTATAAGCCTAGGTAGGTAGGGACATGACCGGCGCAACTTGTGGGCCGAAGGGACTGTTTGTGCCGTATTTTTTTCTATGTTCTATCTACATCCATTGCAGAATCACAATAACCCCATCATAACCTACCCTTCCACCTATTTTCATATCATTGGCAAATTTGGAAACTTTACATTCTGTTCTGTCCTCCAGGTCATTAATGTAAACAGTGAACAATTGCAGGCCAAGAACTAATCCCTGCAGAACTCCACTAATTATATCTTTCCACTCTGAAAAGGGTCCCTACATTCCGGCTCTCTGCTTTCCATCTGACACAGTAAGAATTTTAACAACACCAGGTTGATGTCCAACAGGTTTATTTGGTAGCAAAAGCCACAAGCTTTCGGAGCCTTAAGCTCCTTCTTCAGGTGAGTGGGAGTTCTGTTCACAAACAGGACATATAACGACACAAGCTCAATTTACAGAATAATGGTTGGAATGCGAATACTTACAACTAATCAAGTCTTAAAGGTACAAACAATGTGAGTGGAGAGAGCATTAAGACAGGTTAAAGAGATGTGTATTGTCTCCAGACAGGACAGCCAGTGAGACTCTGCAAGTCTCCATTACAAGGGAGGAAGTGTTAGGTTTTTTAGGGAATATAAAGACTGACAAATCCCCAGGGCCTGATGGAATCTATCCAAGGCTGCTCAGCAAGACGAGAGATGAAATCGCTGGGCATCTGACGCAAATCTTTGTCTCGTCACTGGACACAGGTGAGGTCCCAGAGGATTGGAGGATAGCTAATGTGGTCCCGTTATTTAAGAAGGGCAGGAAGGATAACCCGGGAAATTATAGGCCAGTGAGCTTGACGTCCGTGGTAGGGAAGTTGTTGGAGAGGATTCTTAGAGATAGGATGTATGCGCATTTAGAAGGGAATAAACTCATTACCGATAGTCAGCATGGTTTTATGAGAGGGAGGTCATGCCTCACTAACCTGGTGGAGTTTTTTGAAGAAGTGACGAGAATGGTTGACGAGGGAAGGGCCATGGATGTCGTCTATATGGACTTTAGTAAAGCGTTTGACAAAGTCCCTCATGGTAAGTTGGTGCAAAAGGTTGGATCGCATGGGATAAAGGGGGAGGTGGCTAGATGGGTGGAGAACTAGCTTGGTCACAGAAGACAGAGGGTGGTAGTGGAAGGGTCTTTTTCCGGCTGAATGCCTGTGACTAGTGGTGTTCCGCTGGGTTCTGTATTGGGACCTCTGCTGTTTGTGATTTATATAAACGATCTGGAAGAAGGTGTAACTGGGGTGATCAGTAAGTTTGCGGACGACACGAAAATGGCAGGACTTGCGGATAGTGAGGAACAGTGTCAGAGGCTACAGAAGGATATAGATAGGCTGGAAATTTGGGCAAAGAAATGGCAGCTGGAGTTCAATCCAGATAAATGCGAAGTGATGCATTTTGGTAGAACTAACGTAGGGGAGAGCTATACAATAAATGGCAGAACCATAAAGGGTGTAGATACGCAGAGGGACCTGGGTGTGCAAGTCCACAGATCCTTGAAGGTGACGTCACAGGTGGAGAAGGTAGTGAATAAGGCATTTGGCACGCTTGCCTTCATAGTACGGGGCATAGAGTATAAAAGTTGGGGTCTGATGTTGCAGTTGTATAGAACGTTGGTTCGGCCACATTTGGAATACTGCGTCCAGTTCTGGTCGCCACACTACCGGAAGGACATGGAGGCTTTAGAGAGAGTACAGAGGAGGTTTACCAGGAGGTTGCCTGATATGGAGGGGCTTAGTTATGAGGAGAGATTGGGTAAACTGGGGTTGTTCTCACTGGAAAGATGGAGGATGAGGGGTGACCGAATAGAGGTGTACAAAATTATGAAAGGCATAGATAGGGTGAACGGTGGGAAGCTTTTTCCCAGGTCGGTGGTGACGTTCACGAGGGGTCATAGGTTCAAGGTGAAGGGGGGGAGGTTTCACACGGATATCAGAAGGACGTATTTTACACAGAGGGTGGTGGGGGCCTGGAATGCGCTGCCGGGCAAGGTGGTGGAGGTGGACACACTGGGAATGTTTAAGACTTATCTAGATAGCCACATGAATGGAGTGGGAATGGAGGGATACAAAAGAATGGTCTAGTTTGGACCAGGGAGCGACGCAGGCTTGGAGGGCCGAAGGGCCTGTTCCTGTGCTGTATTGTTCTTTGTTCTTTGTTCCAGGCAAGCTGTGAGGATTACAGATAGTGTGACATGAACCCAATATCCCGGTTGAGGCCGTCCTCATGTGTGCGGAACTTGGCTATCAGTTTCTGCTCAGCGACTCTGCGCCGTCGTGTGTTGTGAAGGCCGTCTTGGAGAACGCTTACCCGAATATCAGAGGCCGAATGCCCCTGATCGCTGAAGTGCTCCCCAACAGGAAGAGAACAGTCTTGCCTGGTGATTGTCAAGCGGTGTTCGTTCATCCGTTGTCGCAGCATCTGCATGGTTTCCCCAATGTACCATGCCTCGGGACATCCTTTCCTTCAGCTTATCAGGTAGACAACGTTGGCCGAGTTGCAAGAGTATGTACCGTGTACCTGGTGGGTGGTGTTCTCACGTGAGAACACCATCCACCAGGTACACGGTACCTACTCTTGCAACTCGGCCAACGTTGTCTACCTGATAAGCTGAAGGAAAGGATGGCCCGAGGCATGGTACATTGGGGAAACCATGCAGACACTGCGACAACAGATGAATGAACACCGCTCGACAATCACCAGGCAAGACTGTTCTCTTCAAGTTGGGGAGCACTTCAGCGGTCACGGGCATTCGGCCTCTGATATTCGGGTAAGTGTTCTCCAAGACGGCATTCAGTACACACGACGGTGCAGAGTCACTGAGCAGAAACTGATAGCCAAGTTCCGCACACATGAGGACGGCCTCAACCGGGATATTGGGTTCTTGTCACACTATCTGTAATCCTCACAGCTTGCCTGGACTTGCAGAGTCTCACTGGCTGTCCTGTCTGGAGACAATACACATCTCTTTAACCTGTCTTAATGCTCTCTCCACTCACATTGTTTGTACCTTTAAGACTTGATTAGCTGTAAATATTTGCATTCCAACCATTATTCTGTAAATTGGGTTTGTGTCTTTATATGCCCTGTTTGTGAACAGAATTCCCACTCACCTGAAGAAGGAGCTTAAGGCTCCAAAAGCTTGTGGCTTTTGCTACCAAATAAACCTGTTGGACTTTAACCTGGTGTTGTTAAACCTCTTACTGTGTTTACCCCAGTCCAACGCTGGCATCTCCACATCATGACTTCCATCTGACAACCAGTTTGCAATCCTCGCCAACACACTTTTGTCCAGTCCCATGGCTTTTATTTCATGCAGCAGCCTATAATGAGGTATCTTGTAAAATACTCTTTGGAAATCGACATATACTGCATCTACAGGTTCCCCTCTACCTCCTCTCCCTGTTATAATTTCAAAGAATTTGAGCAAATTTGTCAAACATGGTTTACTTTTCATAAACCATGTCGACTCGGTTTTATTATATTCAGCTTTCCTAAATGATTAGATTTTTCTCTTTGATTATTGACTCCAGTATCTTGCTAATAACTAACTGGCCTATCGTTCCTTGCCTTCTTCCTCTCTCCCTTTTGAACAAAGGAGTCACTCTCCTCTCTCTGCCCCCTTCTTTCTCTCTATGTTCTCCACCATTTCTCTCTCTCTTTCTCTACACTCTCTCACTCCACCCTCACTCTGTTCTCTCTTTCTCTCTCTCCCCACTCTCACCCTCTTTCTTTCTCTATGTTCTCTCTATTTCTCTCATTCTATCTTTTCCTCCTCATGCACTCTCTCCTGATTCTTGATTCTCTATAATTTCCTCATCATGTCCTTTGACCTCACTCTTAATCCTTCTCACTATTTATCTCCGTTTTTATGCCCGTATTTCTTACTCTCGGCATTTCTTTCTCTCTTCATCTCTCTTCTGACCTTCACCCCCTCTGAATTTGTCTCTCCCTCTCACTATTAAATCTTTCATATTGCCACTATAATTCTCCCTCTCTGTCATTTTGTCTCGATTACTTAAATTGTGTGATCTTTCTCTGTTCACTCTCACTGCTTCTGCCCCCCCCCCCCCCCCACTCTCTCTCTCTTTCTCTCTCACACACACTCTTTCTCTCACTCATTTTCTATCTTTTCTACTTCTCTCTCTCTGTCTCTTCATTTCTCATAGGAACAAACAAATTAGGATTAAGAGCAGGCCCCGAACACATCGCGCCATTCAATTAGATCATAGCCGGTCTGATTGTAAACTCAACCCCACATTCCTGCTGACCCCCGATAATCTTTCACCCCCTTGTTAAAAAAGAATCTCTCCAGCTCTGCCTTAGAAATAGTCACATACTCTGTTTCCACTGCCTTTTGTGGATGAGAGTTCCAGAGACTCACCACCCTCTGAGAGAACTGAATCGCCCCATTTACATTTTACGTGGAGGTGACCCCTTATTTTTAAAAAGTGACCCCTGGTCTCGATCCTCCCACAAGGGGAAACATTCTCTCCATTTCCACCCTGTCAATAACCCTCAAGATTGTAAAGGTTTTGTTCAAGTTGCCTCCTACTCTTTTAAACTCCAGCGGATACAAACCAAACCTCCGTTCCTCATAAGACAACCTGCCCATTCGAGGTATTAGTCTGGTAAACCTTCTCTGAACAGCTTTCAAAGCATTTACACCATTCATTAAATACCGTACACAATACTTTAGATGTGGTCTCACCAATGCCCTGGACAAGTGAAGCATAACCTCCCTAATATAATTATAACCAATTCCCCTCACAATAAACAATAACATTCTATTAGCTTTCCTAATTACTTGCTGTACCTGTATGCACTTAGAAAACTTCACAGAGTCAACTTAGTTTGGTGCCAGGGGAACCCTGTATAACCAATTGATTCAAGTTCCTTAAATGCATGACATTTGCTGTGGCTCGAGGGGAACCGGTGGGTGTACAGTAGTTAGATTTACTGAAGGCATTCGATAAGGTGCCACATCAGCAGTTATTGCAGAAATTAAAAGCTCATGGCTGGAAGGGTAACATATTGGTATGGATATAAGTTTGGCTAGTTAACGGGAAACAGAGAGTATGTATAAATGGGTCTCTCACTGTTTGGCGGAATGTAATGAGTGCTGTGCCATAGGGATCAATGTTGATACAATTTGGGTAAAGAATTTGGATGAATGTGATTTGTGCACTGGGACACCCAGATCCCTCTGCATCTCAGAGCTCTGCAATCACCACCTAGATAACCAACCTCTTTATTATTCTTCCTGCCAAAATGGATAATTTTACATTCACTCATGCCATACTCAATGCACCAGCTCATTGCCCATTCACTTAACCAGAGCATTTCCCTTTGTAGACTCCTTATGTCCACTTCACAACTTACTTTCCTACATATTTTTGTGTCGTCGGCAAATTTAGTAACCATACCTTCGGTCCATTCATCCAAATCCTTCACCTAAATTGTAAGAAGTTGAGGTTCCAACATTGATCTCTGTGGCACAGCACTCATTACATAGAACATAGAACAGTACAGCACAGAACAGGCCCTTCGACCCATGATGTTGTGCCGAGCTTTATCTGAGACCAAGATCAAGCTATCCCACTCCCTATCATCCTGGTGTGCTCCATGTGCCTATCCAATAACCACTTAAATGTTCCTAAAGTGTCTGACTACACTATCACTGCAGGCAGTCCATTGCACACCCCAACCACTCTCTGCGTAAAGAACCTACCCCTGATATCCTTCCTATGTCTCCCACCATGAACCCTATAGTTATGCCCCCTCATAATAGCTCCATCCACCCGAGGAAATACTCTTTGAACATTCACTCTATCTAACCCCGTCATCATTTTATAAACCTCTATTAAGTCTCCTCTCAGCCTCCTCCGCTCCAGAGAGAACAGCCCTAGCTCCCTCAACCTTTCCTCATAAGACCTCTACCCTCCAAACCAGGCAGCATCCTGGTAAATCTCCTCTGCACTCTTTCCAGTGCTTCCACATCCTTCTTATAGTGAGGTGACCAGAACTGCACACAATATTCCAAATGTGGTCTCACCAAGGTCCTGTACAGTTGCAGCATAGCCCCACGGCTCTTAAACTCCAACCCCCTGTTAATAAAAGCTAACACACTATAGGCCTTCTTCACAGCTCTATCCACTTGAGTGTCAACCTTTAGAGATCTGTGGATATGGACCCCAAGATCTCTCTGTTCCTCCACAGTCTTCAGAACCCTACCTTTGACCCTGTAATCCACATTTAAATTAGTCCTACATTTATCAGGGTTAAACTCCATTTGCCATTTTTCAGCCCAGCTTTGCATCCTATCTATGTCCCTTTGCAGCCTACAACAGCCCTCCACCTCATCCACTACTCCACCAATCTTGGTGTCATCAGCAAATTTACAGATCCACCCTTCAGCCTCCTCCTCTAAGTCATTAATAAAAATCACAAAGAGCAGAGGACCAAGCACTGATCCCTGTGGCACTCCGCTAGCAACCTGCCTCCAGTCCGAAAATTTTCCATCCACCACCACCCTCTGTCTTCAATCAGATACAGTAAGAAGTCTCACAACACCAGGTTAAAGTCCAACAGGTTTATTTGGTAGCAAATACCATAAGCTTTCGGAGCACAGCTCCTTCGTCAGATGGAGTGGATATCTGTTCTCAAACAGTGCAAACAGACACAGAAATCAAATTACAGAATACTGATTAGAATGCAAATCTCTACAGCCAGCCAGGTCTTAAATGTACAGACAATGTGGGTGGAGGGAGCATTCAACACAGGTTAAAGAGATGTGTATTGTCTCCATCAACTTGCATAACCAGCAGACAAAGGAGGGGCCATCGTCATACTGAACAGAATGGATTACTTCACTCAGTTCAATCAGATAGCCAGTTACCTATCCAATCGACCAACTTTCCCTCTATCCCACACCTCCTTACTTTCATCGTAAGCCAACCATGGGGGACCTTATCAAACGCCTTACTAAAATCCATGTATATGACATCAACTGCCCTACCTTCATCAACACACTTAGTTACCTCCTCAAAAAATTCTATCAAATTTGTGAGGCATGACTTGCCCTTCACGAATCCGTGCTGACTATCTCGGATTAATCCGCATCTTTCTAAATGCTCGTAAATCCCATCCCTAAGGACCTTTTCCATCAATTTACCAACCACCAAAGTAAGACTAACCGGTCTATAAATACCAGAGTCATTTCTATTCCCTTTCTTAAACAGAGGAACAACATTCGCCACTCTCCAGTCCTCTGGCACCATCCCCGTGGACAGTGAGGACCCAAAGATCAAAGCCAAAGGCTCTGCAATCTCATCCCTTGCCTCCCAAAGAATCCTAGGATATATTTCATCAGGCCCAGGGGACTTATCGACCTTCAGTTTATTAAAAAGTGCCAGGACATCCTCCCTCCGAACATCTATTTCTTCCAGCCTATTAGCCTGTAACACCTTCTCTTCCTCAAAAACATGGCCCCTCTCCTTGGTGAACACTGAAGAAAAGTATTCATTCATCACCTCGCCTATCTCTACTGACTCCATACACAAGTTCCCACAATTGTCCTTGACCGGCCCTAACCTCACCCTGGTCATTCTTTTATTCCTCACATAAGAGTAAAAAGCCTTGGGGTTTTCCTTGATCCGATCCTCCTAGCTCTCCTAAGCCCCTTTTTCAGCTCATTCCTTGCTAACTTGTAACCCTCAATCGAGCCATCTGAACCTTGTTTCCTCATCCCTACATAAGCTTCCCTCTTCCTTTTCACAAGACATTCCACCTCTTTCGTGAACCATGGTTCCCTCACTCGGCCATTTCCTCCCTGCCTGACAGGGACATATCTATCAAGGACACCCAGTATTTGATCCTTGAAAAAGTTCCACTTTTCATTAGTGCCTTTCCTTGACAGTTTCTGTTCCCATCTTATGCCCCCTAATTCTTGCCTAATCGCATCATCATTACCTCTCCTCCAATTGTAAACCTTGCCCTGCCGTACGGCCCTATCCCTCTCCATTGCAATAACAAAAGGCACCGAATTGTGGTCACTATCTCCAAAGTGCTCTCCCACAACCAAATCTAACACTTGGCCCGGTTCATTTCCCAGTACCCAATCCAATGTGGCCTCACCTCTTGTCGGCCTATCCACATATTGTGTCAGGAAACCCTCCTGCACACACTGCACAAAAACTGCCCCATCCGAACTATTTGACCTACAAAGGTTCCAATCAATATTTGGAAAGTTAAAGTCCCCCATGACAACTACCCTGTGACCCCACACATATCCATAATCTGCTTTGCAATTTCTTCCTCCACATCTCTATTACTATTTGGGGGCCTATAGTAAACTCCTAACAACGTGACCGCTCCTTTCCTCTTTCTAACCTCAGCCCATATTACCTCAGTGTGCAGATCCCTCTCGAAGTGCCTTTGCATTCCGCCAAACAGTGAAAGATCCATTTATACATACTCTCTGTTTCCCGTTAACGAGTCAAACTTCTATACATGCCAATATGTTATCCTTCCAGCCATGAGCTTTCAATTTCTGCAATAACTGTTGATGTGGCAACTTATCGAATGCCTTCTGTAAATCTAACTACTGTACATCCACCAGTTCACCTCTAGCCACAGCACATGTCATGTATTCAAGGAACTTGAATCAATTGGTTATACAGGATTCCCCAGCACAAAACCAAGTTGACACTGTCTGATTGCTGTGATGTTTTCTAATTGCACTGATATAAATTGTTTAAAGATTTATTCCACATGATCAGCAAAATGGTCTGTCGTTTCCTGATTTCTGTTTTCATCTCTTTTTTGAATAAAGGAGATACATCCTCTCGCTTCTAGATCAATGGAACCATCCCTAAATTTGGTGAATTTTGGAAAATGAAAACGAATGCATAAACTATGTCATGAGCCACTTACTCAGACACTAGTGGAAGGTCCATCATGATTCAGGGGTGTGACAGCCCACAGCTCCAACAATTTGCTCAATACCACTTCCCTGGTAATTATAATTTTCTTGAGTATCTCCCTGCCTTCCATTTCCTGAGTTGCAGTTATTTCTGTGATGTTTCTCTTCCATTTTATTCTATTTCTCTCCCTCACTTTCTGTCTGCCTCTCTCTCTCTCTCACACACACACACACAGGGGCATTTTATTTATTTCTCTCTTTCTATCTCTCTCTTTCTTTCTTTCTCACTCTTTCCTTTCCTATTTCTCTCTCTTTCTCACATCATCTCTTTTTCTCTGTCTCTCCCTCTTTCTAGCTCTTGCTCTTCCTCCCTTTCTCTCTCTCCCTTTTTTTCTCTCAATCTTTCTCCCTTTCTCTCTGTTTCCTCTCGCTCAGCTTCTCTCTCCATCGTTATCCCTCTTTCCAATCATTTCTCTCTTTTTCTCCCTATGTTTTGCTCTTTCTCTTTCTCTCTTGCTCCATCTCTCTTTATCCATCTCTATCTCTTTCTTTCCCTCTCTCTTTCTCCCTTCTATCTCTTCCCCAGCTGAGATTCCCTTCATCCCCATTACTCATCTGTCCCATTGTTTTTCGTGGCTTCTCTCTCTTTCTCTTCATTTTATCATGCTACTGCTCTCTTGCTCCCTCCTTCTTGTCCATGTCTCTTTCTTGTCCCCTTACTCTCATTCTCTTGCTCTCATTTATTTCCTTGTTTTTTTTCCCAAGAACTCCCTTTCGGAATCCGTGTTGTCTATTCTCGGTAAATTGACGAGTTGGGTTTGCCCTCCCTGTTAAACAGCAAACTAAAAAGAAGAGAAATGATAAAGGTGGGAGGGGGGGAGAGTGTAAAAGTGTCTATAAAGTTTTGGTGTTAATTAAACAATGAAAAAGATTCCAACGTGTGTGTCTGCATTTTTCTTTTCTTTCATTCATGGGACCTGGACCAGCAATCCCTGAGGGGCACTGAGACTGGCCTATGTTCCTGTGGGTCTGGAGTCACATGTAGGCCAGACCAAGTAAGCATGGCAGATTTCCTTCCCTAAAGATAATTGGCTATCTGATGTATGATTTTTTTTCAATGTTGTGAATCCTGGAGACCCAAATTAAAACAACGGTTTTAACTCGAGAATTTTTTATAACAAAGTCAAATTTCACATCCACTATGATGGGATTATGAACTGTGTCTCCAGTGGACTATTAACCTAGTGACAATACCACTACGCCACTGCCTCTCTTCACTGCATTGGCGGCCATGGCTATGAAATGCATCCTCCCTCAGGAGACTGTGTGAGAACAAAACAAGAGTCGACACTACTTTAGCTCTCGTACAGCAGCGCCCTCTATCAGTGACCAACCTCCTCTCCCACTTAAGCAAAGTCACAACTTTAAAATTATTGCACGCCTTCTTCGAAGCATTCCCTACATCTGCAATCTCCAGTCCAAAGATGTGCGGGTTAGGTTGAGTGGCCAGGTTAAAAATTGTCCCTTAGAGTCCTGGGATGCGTAGGTTAGAGGGATTAGTGGGTAAAATATGTGGGGGTAGGGCCTGGGTGGGATTGTGGTCGGTGCAGACTCGATGGGCCGAATGGCCTCCTTCTGCACTGTAGGGTTTCTATGTTTTTATGGAGCCCAAAAGGTCCTCTGAGATGGCTAGCTTCATCTCATTTGGACTTCGTGACCCTTACGCCTTGCACCAAAGAAGTCTTGAGTTTCCTGCCTTGCCTGTCCACATCATTGCCTTGCTGGAGGCACAGATTAAAATGTCCCTTTTTTTAACCAAGCTGTTAGTCATGTGCGGCAAATGCTCACTTCATGAGGCTACCCTGATCATTGCACCAAAGAGGTTCAACAAATAAGCATTGATACTGCACAGCACAGAAACTAGGTTTGTTTGTCCACACTTTTGGAAGCCCTATTTTAGCCACAGCTGAAACATTAAGATTTGATCAAGTACACCTGAGGAAATATAACATATGCTTGGGGAAAATGGAAGAAAAAATGGGTTTGATAGAGCTCTTCAAATCTTCATGTGTTTGACAGAATGCAACGGGATGTGTTGTCCCTTTCAGAGATGTTGGATTGCACTGTGCCATGGCTGAGAATTGGTAAATGCTGGAACACTGTTCAGCATAAATTACTGACTCAACAACTACTCAAGACTCACATCCCACATTGTCAAAGATCAAGGTCGATATTGCACAAGATATCCACAGTAGCTTGGAAGATATTACATTGTAACTTGCTTAGGATTAAAACTCCTTGACATATGTGTGTGTGTGCATGTGTGTGTGTTCATATGTGTGTGCATGTGTTTGTGTGTGTGCACATGCATGTGTGTACATAATATGTATGCAATATGTATATATACATATGTGTATAGAAGATATTTTATTAATTCGAAGGATGTGGGTGTCGCTGGCTCGGCTCAGCATTTATTGCCCATCCCTTTTTTGAGAAGGTGGTGCTTGCCGCCTTCTGGAAATGCTGTAATCCCTGTGGTGCAAGTATACCCATGGTGCTGTTAGCGAGGGAGTTCCAAGATTTTGACCAAGCAATAGTGAAGGAACGGCCAATATATTTCCAAGTCAAGGTGGTGAGTGACTTGGAGGGGAACCTCCAGGTGTTGGTATTCCCACCTGAAGTTACCCCTCCAAGTCACTTGGCCCTGGCCCTGCTCTCAACTCCCCTCCAAGGGTTGAGCATCGGGCCAGGGAGATGGCATCTTCTGAGGACCTGATGCGGCAGTAGGTGTACTGTAGTGGATCCAGGCAGTCCGGGAGGCTGGAATTGATTCGTGCCATGACTGATATTTCGAAGCACTTCATAATTATGGATGCCAGAGCCACTGGATGATAGTCATTAAGGCACAGAGCTTGGCTTTTCTTTGATACTGGGATGATGGTTGTCTTCATCCCAGTAGATGAAGCAGATAGGGACCTCAGATTGTTGTAAGGAGAGGTCTAAGATATCTGCAAATACCCCCGCCAGCTGATCCATGCAGGATCTGAGTGCTTGTCTGGATACCCCATCTGGGCCAGTTACTTTCCGTGTGTTGAACTCTTGAGAAGGCTGCTCTGACATCTGCAATGGTGACTTCAGATACAGGCTCATCCGAGGCTTCTCGGTGGAGGGCATGCTCTCACTGACCTCTTGCTCAAAACGGGCAGAGAATGCATTGAGCTTATCAGGGAGGGGTGCGTTGGAGCCAGTGATTTTACATGGCTTCATCTTGCAGCCTTATGTCTTGCAGACCTTGCCATAGTCGACAGGAGTACTTGTGGCTAGCCTGGGACTCTAGCTTGGTCCGGTACTGTCTTTTGGCATCTTGTATCTGGCTTTCTTGTTTAGAAAGTAAGAAGTCTCACAACACCAGGCTAAAGTCCAACAGGTTTATTTGGTAGCAAAAGCCACTAGCTTTTTTTGTTTCTTGTTTAGGTTAAGGTTGCCTGACTTGAATGCCTCAGACTTAGACTTCAGCAAGCAGTGGATGTCTCTGTTCATCCATGGTTTCCGGCTCAGAAACACGTGGATTTGCTTCTTTGGCACAGTCTTCTCCACACTTACTAAAGAAGTCAGTTACTTTGGTGGCATGATCGTTCAGGCTGGTCGCAGAGTTCTTAAATACTGACCATCCACTGACTCCAAGCAGTCCTGTAGGAGATTATCCGATGCCTCAGACTAACATTACACGACTTTCTTTGATGGATTCTGCCAGTTCAGCTTTTGCTTGTAAGCCGGGAGCAGGAGCACAGCCTTGTGGTCTGATTTGCCAAAGTGTGGGTGGGCGATAGAGCGGTTGGCATGTTTTTGTGTGGCAGTGATCGAGGATATTTGGGCCTCTGGTAGAACAGGAGACATATTGGTGGTAACTCCGCTCTTGAGCTTAGCTTGATTGAGGTCCCCAGCCACGATGAACGATGTTTCATCTCAAAGCTGTTTGTAGTGGTGTATATTTCATCCAGGGCAATCTTCCCATTCACAGGGGGTGGAATGTAAACTGCCATCAAGATAACAGAGGTGAACTCTTGCAAGAAGTAGTAGGGGCAGCATTTCAGTGTCAGGTATTCTAGGTCCGGGGAGCAGAAACTCGTCTATGTTGCTATGCCTGGGCACTATGAGGTGTTGATTATGAAGCAGACCCTACCTCCCCTAGCCTTGCCTGAGGCCACTGTATGGTCCATTCGATGGATTGAGAAGCCCTTTGGTTGTAGGGCAAAGTCTGGTGAAACAGGAGTGAGCCACGTCTCCTTTAAACAGAGTACACAGAAGCCCCTCAGTTCTCTTTGGAAAGCGAGTCTGGCTTTAAGTTCATCTAGCTTGTTTTCCAGAGATTGGACATTTGCAAGGAGCAAGCTGGGGAGGGTGGCCTTGGGACTGCGTTTTTTCACTTTCACCTGCAGGCCTGTACGTTTTCCATGCTTCTTGGAGTGATTGCTTTGTTTCAAGCCTAGGAGACAATGAGAGTAGTTTGCAGTGTTAAGGGTATAGTTGTCTCCAATGAGGTTCATAAGTTCATAAGATATCGGAGCAGAATTAGGCCAGTCGGCCCATCGAGTCCGCTCTGCCATTCGATCATGGCTGATATGCTCCTCCTCCCCATTTTCCTGCCTTCTCCCCATAACCTTTCAACCCATTACCAATTAAAAATCTAACTTCTCCTTAAATTTACTCACTGTCCCAGCATCCACCGCACTTTGGGGCAGCGAATTTCACAGATTCACAACCCTTTGGAAGAAGTAGTTTCTCCTCAACTCTGTTTTAAATTTGCTACCCCTTATCCTAAGACTATGACCTCCTGGAGTGCCCCACAAGAGGAGGCATCTGTTCCACATCTACTTTATTCGTACCTCAATTTGATCTCCCCTCATTCTTCTAAATTCCAGAGAATATAGGCCTAAACTGTTCAATCTCTCTTCATGCGACAACACCCTCATCTCTGGAATCAATCTGGTGAACCTCCTCTGAACTGCTTCCAATTCTACTACACCTTTCCTCAAATAAAGGGACCAAAACTGTGCACAATACTCCAGGTGCAGCCTCAGCAATGCCTTGTATAGTTGCAACAATATTTTGGCCTACATTTTGGCCTACTCTCCTACACATCTATATTGATTTGTGAGGTCCTTATTTCCTCATTGCAATTTTGTGTCATCTGCAGATGTGGCTTAGAGCCTTCTATCCTTGTATATAAGTCATTAATATAGATTGTAAATAGCTGGGGCACCAGGACAAAACCCTGTGGCAACCCACTAGTTACTTCTTGCCATCCAGAAAAAAAAACATTTATCCCGACTCTCTGTCTTCTTTCCATCGGTGTGGACTTTTGCATCGACTGGCTGGTTGTAGGATTTGCATTCTAATCAGTATTCTGCAACTTGATTTTGTCTGTTTCCACTGTTTGAGAGCACATTTCCACTCCATCTGACGAAGGAGCAGTGCTCCGAAAGCTTATGGTATTTGCTACCAAATAACCTGGTGTTGTGAGACTTCTTACAGTGTTCTTTGCATCGGCCAGTCACCTACCCAAGCTAATATATTACCCCTAATCCATGTGATCTAACCTTATGAATTAACCTTTTGTCCAGCTCCTTATCAAACGCCTTCCGGAAGTCCAGATATACTGCAACTACAGGATCCCCATTATCCTCTTTGCTTGTTACATCCTCCAAGAACTCTAGCAAATTAGTCAAACATTATTTGCTTACATAAAACCCTGCTGACTCTGATGGATAGTGTTTTGACTTTCCAAATGTCCTGATACTGCTTCCTTGATAATTGATTCTAACACTTTCCCAACAACAGATGTTAAACTAACTGGTCTGTAATTTCCTACATTTTGTTTTCCTCCCTTTATGAATAAGGGTGTTACATTAGCATTTTCCAGTCCATTGGAACCTTTCCTGTCTCCAGGGAATTTTGGAATACTATAATCAATGGATCCACTATCTCTGCCGCTGCTCTGGCCGGTGTGTGGATGGAGGATTTGGTGCCTTGCTTGCTTGCAGCTCCTGTTTTGGTAGATGGGTCGGAGGTCCTGGATCGCTGTCAGGCTGTGGTTTGGCTTTGCCGGTCAGTGGATGTCTAGACCACACTCCGGCGTGGATGGGTTGAAGGCTGCTAAGTGGGTGATGTATCTGAGATCATGGTTGCAGATGAGCCGCGGATGAGCTACGGCTCTCACCAATTTTTACAGATGCTCCATAGAAAGCATTCTTTCTGGTTGTATCACAGCTTGGTATGGCTCTTGCTCTGCCCAATACTGCAAGAAACTACAAAAGGTCATGAATGTAGCCCAATACATCACGCAAACCAACCTCCCATCCATTGACTGTGTCTACACTTCCCGCTGCTTCGGCAAAGCAGCCAGCTTAATTAAGGAGCCGACGCACCCCAGACATTCTCTCTTCCACCATCTTCCATCGGGAAAAAGATACAGAAGTCTGAGGTCACATACCAACCAACTCAAGAACAGCTTCTTCCCTGCTGCCATCAGACTTTTGAAGGGACCTACCTTGCATTAAGTTAATCTTGCTCTACACCCTAGCTATGACCGTAACACTACATTCTGCAGTCTCTCGTTTCCTTCTCTATGAACGGTATGCTTTGTCTGTATGGCGCGCAAGAAACAATATTTTTCACCGTATACTAATACATGTGACAATAATAAATCAAATCAAATTCCAGGTATCTGCTGCTCTTATCCTCCTAGACACTAGCAGTCATGGTGAGCCACAGGTCAGAAGGAATAAGTAACAGCGCAATGGTTCAGGATAGATACCCAAATGGATTATGTCTCAGGGCAGGTGTCTGAGTAAATACTCAATTTCCAGTATATGTCCAGTTTGCACCACAGCACCACCCTGTGGCTCAGGAGAGATAAGCAATGTGTTGAGTGCAGAATCTACCAAGGCCATCCCCACACCCCCACTTCTTGCCTTCAAACAACCGCACAACCTCAAACAGACCATTGTCCACAGCAAACTACCCAGCCTTCAGGAGAACAGTGACCACGACACTACACAACCCTGCCACAGCAACCTCTGCAAGATGTGTCAGATCATCGACACAGATGCCATCATCTCAAGTGAGAACACCAACCACCAGGTACCCACGGTACACACTCTGGCAACTCGGCCAACGTTGTCTACCTGATACGCTGCAGGAAAGGATGTCCCGAGGCATGGTACATTGGGGAAACCATGCAGACACTACGACAACAAATGAATGAACATCGCTCAACAATCACCAGGCAAGAGTGTTCTCTTCCTGTTGGGGAGCACTTCAGCAGTCACGGGCATTCGGCCTCTAATGTTCGGGTAAGCGTTCTCCAAGGCAGCCTTCACGACACACGACAACGCAGAGTCGCAGAGCAGAGACTGATAGCCAAGTTCCGCACACATGAGGACGGCCTCAACCGGGACCTTGGGTTCATGTCACACTATCTATAATCCCCACGACTTGCCTGGGCTTGCAAAATCTCACTAACTATCCTGTCTGGAGACAATACACATCTCTTTGTTAGTGGACAACAAATTTATGAAGTTACGTATATAATATGAAACAAGCCAAACTGCACTCAGAACCCCTCAATTAAAGATTAAAAGGGACAGATCCAGACAAGCAGGCAAAAGGCATGTTTTTAAAATGCAAACAAGGTCTAACACACAAAAGGGAGCCAGGCAGGGTAAATTAAAGGTAAACCCTCATCAATTCAATTCAGCACCACTGACCTAATCAAGTGATATCAGGAAGCCTCCATAGAAACACCTAAGGAGAGGATTAACATAACTAAGGAAGCCTTCTTGGCCTCAAAAGACGTCCTGAGATCAGCCAAACACCCATTCTTCAAGAAACCCCGGAGATTCTAGACCATTGATAAACCCATCGGACAGAAACGATTACCATACTTAAACATCGATACTGTACTTAAAACATCAAAACAGAATGGTCAGAGTCAAATACTGTAAACAAAACATTAACATTTGAATCATACAACGTGTCAAAGTTCGAGTATAACTGTAGCCCATTGCGGCGGGCTTTCAGAGTGCTTTCGGGACAGTGCTGTTTGTATGTCCTGATTGCACCTCCGTCGACGTTGATAAAGATGTACCGCTGTTGAACCTGACTCTGAGTCCGAAGTGGTCGTGTTCGCCCACTCGCGCTAACAACTCTTTAACCTGTGCTTAACGCTCTCTCCACTCACATTGTCTGTGCCTTTAAGACTTGATTACCTGTAAAGACTCGCATTCCAACCATTATTTTGTAAACAGAGTTTGTGTCTTTATATGCCCTGTTTGTGAACAGAACTCCCACTCACCTGACGAAGGGGCAGCGCTCCGAAAGCTAGTGGCTTTTGCTACCAAATAAACCTGTTGGACTTTAATCTGGTGTTGTGAGACTTCTTACTGTGTTTACTCCAGTCCAACACTGGCATCTCCACATCTTGAGTGCAGAATACCAGCCCTGTTGAACCCTGGAGTAACTACCTCATTACGGACAAGACTCGGATTAGCTACCTGATACATGATTTTTTTTCTTCAATGCAGCGGATCCTGGAGACCTGATTTTTTTTAAAAACCAGAAAGTGCTAGTAAACCTCAACAGGTCCAAAAGCATCTTCACTTCAGAAGAAGAGTCACAGTGGACTCAGAAAGTGAACACCGTTTCTCTCTCCACAGATTTCACCAGCCCTGCTGCCTTCCCAACACTGTGTACTTTTTTGAGGTATCCCATAGTGCAATTTGGTATAGGCATCCCACTGTATGTTCAGCGTGCGGAGAGGGTCTCATATGATTGGAGTTGCTTGCTTTAGAACAGGACATTAAAAGGAACAGAACACATTAAAGTGGCAGGATATTAAAGTAAAGCTTTGACAAAGGGTCATCTGGACTCGAAACATCAGCTCTTTTCCCTCCTCACAGATGCTGCCAGACCTGCTGAGATTTTCCAACGTTTTCTCTTTTGGTTTCAGATTCCAGCATCCGCAGTAAATTGCTTTTATCCACATTAAAGCGAATCCCCTGCTGTCATATCCATCAGGTAGATGTACAGGGTCCCAGGGCGGCACGGTAGCACAGTGGTTAACACTGCTGCTTCACAGCTCCAGGGTCCCGGGTTCGATTCCCGGCTCGGGTCACTGTCTGTGTGGAGTTTGCACATTCTCCTCGTGTCTGCGTGGGTTTCCTCCGGGTGCTCCGGTTTCCTCCCACAGTCCAAAGATGTGCGGGTTAGGTTGATTGGCCAGGTTAAAAATTGCCCCTTAGAGTCCTGGGATGCGTAGGTTAGAGGGATTAGTGGGTAAATATGTGGGGATAGGGGAATAGGGCCTGGGTGGGATTGTGGTCGGTGCAGACTCGATGGGCCGAATGGCCTCCTTCTGCACTGTAGGGTTTCTGTGATTTCTATGAATACTTCGAACAGATGGACAGTAACCCCATTGCCCTGGAAAATGTTCAGTCTTCAGTCAATATTAACACAAAAAGAACAAAGAACAGTACAGCATAGGCACATGTTCTTCAGCCCGCCAAGCCTGCATAGACATATGATGCCTTTATAAAGACCTCTTGTCTCTGTGTCGTATCCCTCTATTCCCTGCCTATTGATGCATCTGTCAAGATGCCTCTTAAATGTTACTATTGTCTCTGCTTCTACCACTTCCTCTGGCAGCACACTCCAGGAGCTTACCACCCTCTGTGCAAAAAATCTTGCCTCACACATCTTCTTTAAACTTTCCCCCTTTTATCTTAAATCCCTATTCCCTAGTAGTTGGCATTTCAATCCTGGGAAAAAGACTCCAACTATCTATTGTATCAATTCCTCTCGTAATTTTGTAAACTTCTATCAGTTCACCCCTCAGCCTCCGACATTCAATTTTGTCCAATCTCTCTCATAGCTAATACCCTCCAGACCAGGCAACACTCTGGTAAACCTTTTCTGTACCCTCTCCAAAGCCTCCACATCCTTCTGTTAGTGTGGTGACAGGAACTCTACGCAATATTCAAAATGTGGCGTAACTAAAGTTTTATACAGCTGAAACATGACTTCTCAATTTTACGCCCTAGCTGATCAAGGCAAGCATGTCATATTCCTTCTTGACCACCTTATCCACCTATCACTTTCAGGGAACTGTGGACCTGTATGCTTCAACCTCTCTAATAAATGGCAGCTTCTAGCAGCTTCAGACCCTTCACAAGAATGGTGCAAATCAGTACTGGTCTTCAGTGCCCACCTGGCACCCTGGCAATGCTGACTCAGCACCGATATCAGTGATCTGTGTCAAGGATGGGGAAACATACTGTTGAAGGGCGGGGATGGAGGTTCCGATGTCCGCAGGGGGATCCCACAACTCACCACTCTCTCAGAATATGACTAACAGTGGGTCAATTATGGTCCAGTCCGCGTTGGACAGGCCAGCATGGATCACCCCAGCTATCTCGCCATTATGACATCTGGTCATTTTCAGGGAAAATTTTGGCACTTTGGCAGTGCCCACCTGGCATCATGGCAATGCCAACCCAATACCGATTCCAGTGATCCATGTCAAGGAGTGGTGGGGAAACATGCCACTGATGTGGGGGTGGCATCCAGATGTCCATAGGGGGAGGGCAGGGGTTTCCCAGTGTACTGTGAGATTGGGGAGCCTTTTCAGTGGAGACCAAGCATGATGGCCTCAGGTGGTTAGGGACATGACTGGGTAAATAGTTCCCTCAGAGAGCTAGTGCAGATTCAACAGGCCGGATGGCCACCTTTTCTACTGTAATAATTCTATGGTTCCATGATTGAAACAAATAAATATTGCCTCAGTACTATTGTGCATCCTTGTGAATCAGAAGTTTCCATTCCCTGTCTTTTCCCTGCCTAACCTAGCAACACTAAACAGCGTCTCTCCCAGATCTGCTGTATTATAAACACTTCTGTTTTAACCAATACTCACGAAACCTGTTTCTATTTTGAACATAAGTAAAAATTGACACAATCCTTAGCAAGTAAATGGAAGTGAATAAGGTTCTCACCACCTAACTGGTAGCTATTCCTTGCTTCTGAAAGATAAGGTTTTTCTACACATATGTCATACAAGCAGAAATACTTTTACATAAGACAGGTGGAGTTCAATGAAGAAACATGTAAAGTGATACAGTGCGGTCGAACCATGATCATCTAGGCAGACAAGGAGAGCAGACACACAGGAATACAACTACCTAGAGGTCCCCATCCAAGCCACTTACCATCCTGATTTGGATAGAACATAGAACATAGAAAGCCACAGCACAAACAGGCCCTTCGGCCCACAAGTTGCGCCGATCATATCCCTACCTTTAGGCCTATCTATAGCCCTCAATCCCATTAAATCCCATGTACTCATCCAGAAGTCTCTTAAAAGACCCCAACGAGTTTGCCTCCACCACCACCGACGTCAGTCGATTCCACTCACCCACCACCCTCTGAGTGAAAAACTTACCCCTGACATCTCCTCTGTACCTACCCCCCAGCACCTTAAACCTGTGTCCTCTCGTAGCAACCATTTCAGCCCTTGGAAATAGCCTCTGAGAGTCTACCCTATCCAGACCTCTCAACATCTTGTAAACCTTGTGAACCTATCTCCAATCCTTCACTCTCACTGGAACACTGAAGAGAATTACTTGGAACACTGAAGATAGTTAAAGTGAATTATAGAGGGCTGTGGCATACATTTGGGTAGGCCTTATAGAAAGGAAAGAACCTTCAAGACTGCAGCAATGCATGAGCAGGGGATGGGGAGGAAGAAGTAAAAAACAAATTCATAGCAGAAGCAATTCTAAACAATAGTGTTAATTTAATTGTGCTTGATTTGTTTCATTCTTGTATGAACAATAAAAGTAGTTTTTGTTTAAGGACATGGAATCTTGTGGCATTATTGTATCAGTTAATGACTGGATGTTAACGGTCATGAACAGGATCGTAATACAATTGATGAAGTCAAGAGAGTTGCTCCCTCGGGTTTGTTACAAGGTATTGCTTTACTTAATATTATATTAAAGATTTAGAGTTGGATATACAAGGCATAAATAATATCAAACGTTGACAATGTAGAAAACATCAAAAGTAACATGGACAGCGATGAGGATATTGATAAAGCTCAATAGGAATTAGGTAGCCTGATGGAATGGGTGGACACACACCATCTGTAAATTACTATACAGAATTGCAAATCACTAAAATTTGGTCAGAAGAAAGTGAGTTGGCGACATAAATTAAAGGGTACCTTCATAAATCAGGAACAGAGAGACTTGTGGTATACATGTCCAAATACCACAAGACCTGGACAATATCGAGGCCTGGGCTGACAAGTGGCAAGTAGCATTCACGCCTCACGTGTCAGGCAATGATCATCTCCAACAAGAAAGAATCTAGAAAGATAGGGAGTGGGATAGCTTGATCTTGGTTTCAGATAAAGCTCGGCACAACATCGTGGGCCGAAGGGTCTGTTCTGTGCTGTACTGTTCTATGTTCTAAACATCATCCCTTGACATTCAATGGCATTACCATCACTGAATCTCCCACTATCAACATCCTGGTGGCTGCCATTGACCAGAAACTCATCTGGACACAGTCATATAAATACTGTGGCTACCAGGGCAAATCGGAGTCTGAGATTCCTCCAGCAAGTAACTCATCTCGTGACTCCCCAAAGCCTGTCCACCATCTACAAGGCACAAGTCAGAAGTGTGATGGAAAACTCTCCACTTGCTTGGATGAGGGCAGCTCCAACAACATACAATAAGCTTGAAGTCATCCAGGGACAAAGCAGCCCCGCTTGATTGGCACTCCGTCCAGAAACAATAACTCCCTCCATCACCAACACGCAGTGGCAGTTGTGTGTACCATCTACAATATGCACTGCAGGAACTCACCAAGGCTCCTTCAATAGCACTTTCCAAATCCACAGCCACTACCATCTAGAAGAACAAGAGCAGCAGACATCTGGCAACACCACTACCTGGAGGTTCCCCTCAGAGTCACTCACCATCCTGACTTGCAAATATATTGGCTGTTCCTTGACTGTCACTAGATCAAAATCCTGGAACTACCTCCCTAACAGCACCATGGTTGTACCTACTCATCAGGGAATGCAGTGGTTCCAGAAGGCGGCTCACCATTACTTTCTCAAGGGGTAATTAGGGATAGGTAATAAATACTGGTCTAGCCATTGACAACCACATCCTGTAAATGAATAAAAAATGGGATTCAGCAATTCCTCCTTTGTACTTGTGTCGAGAACATACAATCAACGAACTGCTCCTCTACATGGTTCACAATTGATAAATTCGTCTGCTCTCTTCTTTACTTTAAAAACATTGTTGTGAATAATTTGTTCATAATTCATATGCTTTAGAAGATAAAACTTTAATTCCTAAAGCTAAAAAGTTAACAATAGAAAACTGGGGCACTTGATTGAGAAACTGCTAACAACAGAAGCTGCTTGAATGAATCTTGAAGTAAATGCAGCTCCAACAAGCTTGTAATTAACTACAGTTCAAAACCTAATTTTGCTTATCTGAAAAGATCAGAGATGAAAAGGTATGATCAGAAAAAGTAGGAAGTCAGCTTTTGGTGGAGCTATGGAGTCTGAAGAATGGGTATTCAATACGATCATGGCTGATCATGCACAGTTTTGGTCCCCTTATTTGAGGAAAGATGTGGTGGCATTGGAGGCAGTTCAGAGGAGGTTCACCAGATTGATTCCAGAGATGACGGGTTTGTCATATGATGAGAGATTGGACAGTTTAGGCCTATACTCTCTGGAATTTAGAAGAATGAGGGGAGATCAAATTAAGGTATAAGATGATAAAAGGTATGGATAAAGTACACATGAAGCAGATCCTTCCTCTTGTGGGGCATTCTAGGAGAAGAGGTCATAATCTTAGGATAAGGGGTAGCAAATTTAAAACAGAGTTGAGGAGAAACTACTTCTCCCAAAGGGTTGTGAATCTGTGGAATTCGCTATTCCAAAGTGTGGCAGATGCTGGAACAGTGAGAAAATTTAAGGAGGAGTTAGACAGATTTTTAATTGGTAATGGGTTGAAGGGTTATGGAGAGAAGGCAGGAAAATGGGATGAGAAGCATATGAGCCATGATTGAATGGCCTAATTCTGCTCCTATATCTTATGAACTTATGATTGGACACTTCAATGATTTTTACCCTAATACTATTCCCATGACCCTTTACTTTTTGTTTATCAGAAATCTATCAACCTCTGCTTTAAACATACTCAATGACTGAACTTCCACAGCCCTCTGGGTTAGAGAATTCTGAAGGTTCACCACTCTATGTGAAGACATCTCTCCTCATCTCCATCCTCAGTGGCTTCCCCCTTATTTTGAAATTGTGGCCCGGGTTCTGGAGTCCCCAATCAAGGGGAACTATCTTTCCTGCATCTACCCTGTCCAATCCCTTTAAGTATTTTGTGGGTTCCAATGAGATTGCCGCTCATTCTTTGAAACTCTAGAGAATACAAGTCACCAGTTTGTCCAATTTGTTATAAGTGGAGGCGGATTCCCCCTCCAAGAACGAACACCTAACCACTCAAGGAGGACTACCTCACCTCATAATCTGTAAAAGTGGGTGTGAAGTGGTGTGATCTGCTCTTCAGCAACCAATAACAGTGAGCAAGTTAACTAAACTTTTAACAAAGCAAATAAAACATGATTCTAATGGAATGCTGTTCAGGTAAATACAATTCCCACTGACAAAAGAATAGAATTTTAATCATCTTCTACATTACAACCAGGTTTTGTGTCTTCCAGAATATTCTGGGCCTTCTCTGTTGATTCTTCTCTCTTCTTTGCTAGCTGGATGATGCTTTGAGATAAAAGCTATGAGCTCTGGCAGGTGACAGTTGCTCTCCTCCTCTGTCGCACTGCCCCCTTCCTTTTAGACCTGTGGCGACATGTCATTATCCCGCGCAATAGGATTGGTCCCCTTACCTCAAATCAGATATTATTACCATAGAAAGAGTGCAGTGAAGGTTCACCAGACTTGGTTGCCAAAACCATTGGATTTAAATGTAATAGGTTCTTGGTATCTAGTTGCCTAATTCAAATTGATAGGCTGAATTCAAATAATTCAAATGCCTGAAAGCCTGCTGCCTTGGACCTGCTGCTTGGCCTTCCGATACAAATGTTTCATTTTTGACCACTATATATGTACTTGCATTTTTTTTAAGCACCAGCTTTTAAAGGGGCAATGTAATGCTTTCTCCTGAGCATCTTATAATTTTACAAACACCAATCTACAATTACTCTACTCAACTTTGTGACAAATTTCTCTTCATTAGACAGTCCCCCCATTCCTGAAACAAGTCTGGTGAACCTTCACTGCACTCTTTCTATGGTAATAATTTCTGATTTGAGGTAAGGGGACCAAATCAGAGTCCTCCAGGTTTAACCAAACTCCTAAACAACTGAAGTAAGACTAATCCTCTTGCAATGAAGGTTATCATACGATTAGACTTCCTAACAGCATGCTGTAGCTGGGCAAAGGGATCGGGGTTGCATTTTTAGTAAGGAATGAAGTTAAATCATTAGCAAGAAGTGATATAGAATCTGAAGGCATAGAATCTCTGTGGGTAGAGTTGAGGAATCGCAAAGGTAAAAAGACTCTGATGGGAGTTATGTACAAGCCTCCTAGCAATAGTCAGATGTGGGGCAAAATATAAGTCAGGAGATAGAAAAGGCATATAAAAAAGGCAATATTACAATAATCATGGGGAACTTCAATATGCAGGTGGACAGGGAAAATCAGGTAGGTAGTGGATCCCAAGGAAACAAATTTGTGGAATGTCTAAGAGATTATTTTTGGAGCAGCTTGTGACAGAGCCTGCTAGGAAACAGGCAATTCTGGATTTGCTGATGTGTTATGTGGCAGACTTGATTATGAAACTTAAGGTGAAGGAACCCTGAGGGAGCAGTGACCACAATATGATAGAATTTACCCTGCAGTTTGACGGGGAGAAGCTGGAATCAGATGTAACGGTATTGCAATTAAATAAAGGTAACTACAAAGACATGAAGGAGGAGCTGGCCAGAATTGATTTAAAAAGAAGCCTAGCAGGGAAGACAGTGGAACAGCAATGGCAGAAGTTTTTGAGAGTTATTCAGGAAGCACAATAGAAATTCATCCCAAGGAGGAGGAAACATGCAAAGGGGAGGGGGAAGCATCCATGGCTGATGAGGGAAGTCAAGGACGGCATAAAAGGAGGGTTCTAAAAGAGATAGTTGAGGAAATTGTGGAGGCATTGGTGGTGATCTTTCAGGAATCGCTGGAAGCAGGTAGGGTCCCAGAGGACTGGAAATTAGCTAATGTAACGCTGCTGTTTAAGAAGGGAGGGAAGCTGCAGGCGGGAAATTATAGGCCGGCTAGCTTGACTTCAATCATTGGCAAGATTTTAGAGTCCATTATTAAATATGAAATGGCAGAGTACTTGGAAGTGTATGATAAAGTAGGACTGAGTCAGCACGTCTTCGTCAAGGGGAGGTCATGTCTGACAAATCTGTTAGAGTTCTTTAATGAGGTAACAAGGAAGTTAGATAAAGGAGAACCAGTGGACGTGAATTATTTAGATTTCCAGAAGGCCTTTGACAAGGTGCCACATGGGAGAATGTTTAATAAGTTAAGTGTCCATGTTAAGGGTAAAATCCTGGCATGGATAGAGGATTGGTTGACTGGCAGAAGGCAGATAAAGCACTGGGGATAAAGGTGTCTTTTTCAGGATGGCAGCTGGTGACTAGTGGTGTACATCAGGGGTTGGTGCTGGGACCACAACTTTTCACACTATACATTAATGATTTGGAAGAAGGAACTGAAGGCACTGTTGCTAAGTTTGCAGATGATACAAAGATATATAGAGGGACAGGTAGTATTGAGGAAGCAGGGGGCTGCAGAAGGACTTGGACAGGTTAGGGGAGTGGGCAAAGAAGTGGCAGATGGAATACAATGTGGAAAAGTGTTAGGTAATGCACTTTGGAAGGAGGAATGGAGGCATAGACTATTTTCTAAATGGGGAAATGCTTAGGAAATCAGAAGCACAAAGGGACTTGGGAGTCATTGCTCAAGATTCTCTTAAGGTTAACGTGCAAGTTCAGTGGGCAGTTAGAAAGGCAAATGCAATGTTAGTATTCATGTCGAGAGGGCTAGAATACAAGAGCAGGGATGTATTTCTGAGGCTGTATAAGGCTCTTGTTAGACCCCATTTGGAGTATTGTGAACAGTTTTGGACCCCATATCGTAAGGATTTGCTGGCCTTGGAAAGGGTCCAGAGGAGGTTCACAAGAATGATCCCTGGAATGAAGAGCTTGTCGTATGAGGAATGGCTGTGGACCCTGGGTCAGTACTCGTGGAGTTTAGAAGGATGAGGGGGATCGTATTGAAACTTACAGGATACTGTGAGGCCTTGATAGAGTAGATGTGGAGAGGATGTTTCCACTAGTAGGAAAAATTAGAACCAGAGGGTACAACCTCAGGCTAAAGGGACGATCCTTTAAAACAGAGATGAGGAGGAATTTCTTCAGCCAAAGAATGGTGAATCTGTGGAACTCTCTGCAGCAGAAGGCTGTGGAGGCCAGGTCATTGAGTGTCTTTCAGGCAGAGATAGATAGGTTCTTGATTAAAACGGGGATCAGGGGTTATGGAGAAAAGGCAGGAGAATGGGGATGAGAAAAGTATCAGCGATGATTGAATGGCTGAGCACCCTCGATGGGCCGAGTGGCCTAATTCTGCTCCTATGTCTTGTAGTCTTATGGTACCTGCATTTACCACCGAGGTATCTTTGTACATCTACTCATCTACCATCCAGGTCCATTTGTACATCTATACATCTACCACCCAGGTCCCTTTGTACATTAAACAGCCAGACTCCTTTGTAAATCTTCTGCCCCCACCACATCCCCGCCCCCCCATCCCCCCACCATCACCACCCCCTGTGCTTTGGTTATCCTTTATAACTTCACCATTGCTATAGCTTTGTGTAGTGAGCACTCATCACCAAGGCACATTAGGAAGTATATTTATTATCCATATTCATTTTAACAATTGACTTCAACTTTATCTGCCATTGCATTGCTTATGACGCCTCGATTAGGAATTTTAATTATATTTCTCTCAGTATGTTATGCTCAGATTAATCTTATTCCACTATATCCTGTCAAAAGTAACAGTCCAGTGTTTTGTTCATTAACCGGTTCACTCACTTTCTCAACTTATTTAATCCGTAACTAATTTTCTTAGTGTGTCTGGTAATCAATGGGGCTATTAAGTTTATTAATTTGAATCTTACTTACCATGCCTAATGTCAGAAAAAAATGCAGTATTATGCCCCAAGGCATCAGGTGATCAAATCCTATTTTAAAGTTAACTAATTTCTTGTTTTTGTATTGTTTGATTTCCCGATTAAATAATTTTACTCACATAAAATTATAGATTCAAATTCGATTACAAGTAATTAGCATATACCAATCAAAGATTTACATTTGTACACAAGTTATATCTCTATCCAGTCAATTATTGGTTAGGTTTACATCATGAGTACATCAGGGTTTAGTTGTCCAATTATAATTTATGCATGTCTTTCTCATTATATTATCATCAAACAATGATAGCTATATCTCTGACCAATAGTATAGCAACCTCCCTTTCCATTGTTCCTTCTTTTAGGCAAACATGCTTTGACTCTTATCTGGGTCTGCTTTAATCAAGACCTGTGATTTTCACATTGCTTTCCTTGCGTGATTGAGATTCAGCTTACAGTTTCTGTGATTTTTAAACTTGTGTGATTATTAACCCTTTCCAACGATATCCGAAGATGTGCGGGTTAGGTGGATCGGCTGTGTTAAATTGCCCCTTAGTGTCAGATGGACTAGCTAGGGTAAATATATGGGGTTACGGGCCTGGTTGGGATTGTGGTTGGTGCAGACTCAATGGGCTGAATGGCCTCCTTCTACACTGCAGGATTCTATAATTCTATGACTCTTTCACCATGTGTTTAGTGTTATAGTCAACACAGCCATAATATCTCCATCAGAAAGATTTGGGGAGTTCAAAGCTTCAATAATTCATGGGGTTCTTTAACAAACCTAAAAGATTTGCCAAGTAAAAATGAACGGATGTGTGCATGTCAAAGTTGGAGGTTAAGTTAAAGTATGAAGAAGGCAGTGATATTATTGGATGTCACTCACTGAGTGAATTAGACATTAGAATTTTAAAAATATATAATCGTTTATGGGATATGGGTGTCCCTGGCTGGGCCCAGCATTTTTTGACACATCATTAGTTGCCCCTTGAGGTGATGGTGAGCTGCCTTCTTGAACCGCTGTAGTCCCTGGGTATAGATACATCATAGTGCTGTTAGGGAGGGAGCTTCAGGATTTTGACTCAGTGACTGTGAAGGAACAGCCCATATGTTTTCTCTCTCCCCCTACTCCTCCTAACCCTTAACCTATCTCCCACCTCCCCCCCCCCCCCCACCCCGCACCCTCACTCCCCCAGACCCTTCCTCTTCTCAATCTACCTATAGGCTAACCCCCTCTCTCTACTCACCATACTTCCCCCACCGACCTCATCTCTCAACCCACTATCTCTCTTTCTCCCCACCCCATCCCCTCTCTCCCTGCTGGGTGGGACTCAATTGCTAAATAACCTGCTACTGCACTATAGGGATCCTATGATCCAGCCTTTCACTCTCCTCAAATCCTTATTGACCCCACACTCCCACACCCTCCCCCTCTCTCCACCTCACCCCTCTCTGCCCCAAACCCTTATTCCTCACACACCCTGTCGCCCTACCTCATCTATTCATCCATCCCTCTCTCTTCTTCCACTTCAGCTCTCCCCACCACCTCTATCACGCTTCCCTCCCCTTTTCTCCCCTACCCTTCTCCTCCCCGTCTCATTCCCTCTCTCTCCCCACTCTTCCCTCTTTACTCCCCCACCCCTCCCTCTTTACCTCCCCCACCCTCCCTCTTTATCCCCCACCCTCCCACTTTGCTCCCCCACCCCTCCCTCTTTGCTCCCCCACCCTCCCTCTTTGCTCCCCCACCCCTCCCTCTTTGCTCCCCCACCCCTCCCTCTTTGCTCCCCCACCCCTCCCTCTTTGCTCTCCCACCCCTCCCTCTTTACCTCCTCCTCCACTTATCTCTCTCCTCTTCCCCGAATTCCCTCGTCCTCCCGGATCTCCATCCTCCCGGATACCTCCTCCCAAATATCCCCTTATTTCCAAATCCCCTCCTCCCCGATTCTCCGCTCCCGCTCCGCCCGGGGGAAAAGTCAATTTCACAGCAGTCGGGACTGCACCCATCGATTGGCTGGCCTGTCCTGACGACCAGGCCCTTTGCCTCCGATTGGCTGCGCTGTTCTGACGATGCGGCTCTTTGTCTCCGATTGGACGACGCGTGGCGAGCCCCCGGCTGGGGGAAGCCATTGAGGAGGGCGCTGCGAGCGCGGCGTCCCGTACGCCTGGAATTGGGGCGGGAGTTCCGGCCGCCGGGCAATTTCCGGCGCACCCCACGCCCATTCCAAGCCCGATCTTAACGTCGGCTCGCAGTAATTGTGTGGGTGTTGGCCGGGAACGCCCCCCTCCCCCTCCCTGCAGGGTGGGCATGGTGGAACCCAGGGCTCCCCGCTTTAGTGATGCTGCCCTCAAGGTGCTGGTGGAGCAGGTGAGAGCCCACAAGGAGGTCCTCTTCCCCTCAGATGGCAGGAAGATGCCCAGGCAAACCCTGCGCCAGGCCTGGAGAGAGGTGGCACTCTATGTCAACCCTCAAAAGCATCACCCCCAGGACCTGGCTGCAGTGCCGCAAGAAGTTCAACGACCTTACCCGCACTGCCAGGGTAGTGTGACATGAGGCGGGCACTGAGTGTGGGAATGGCGTAGGGGAAATGTGAACTTGTCCTCTTTGCGGGCAGAACAAGGGAGAGCTGGACAGAGCGCAGGTAAGAGAAATACTGTTATTGAATCTCAGATTCCCCAACTCCAGAAGGGGCCCATTCAGTCCATAGTGTCTGCACCGAGTATCTTACCCAGGCCCGCTTCGCTGCCCTATCCCCATAATCCATTTCCCATGGCTAATCCATCAAATCAACACATCTTTGGACACTAAGGAGCAATTTAGCATGGCAATCTCCCTAACCTACACATTTTGGACTGTGGGAACACCAGAGAAACCCACACAGAAACGGGGGAACGTGCAAACACCACATCGTCACCCAAGCCTGGAATTGAAACTCATAGAATCATAGAAACCCTACAGTGCAGAAAGAGGCCATTCGGCCCATCGAGTCTGCACCGACCACAATCCCACCCAGGCCCTACCCCCATATCCCTACATGTTTTACCCGCTAATCCCTCTAACCTACGCATCCCAGGACACTAAGGGGCAATTTTTAGCATGGCCAATCAACCTAACCCGCACATCTTTGGCCTGTGGAGGAAACCGGAGCACCCGGAGAAACCCACGCAGACACGAGGAGAATGTGCAAACTCCACACAGACAATGACCCGAGCCGGGAATCGAACCCAGGCCCCTGGAGCTGTGAAGCAGCAGTGCGAACCACTCTGCTACCGTGCCGCCTCGAAAAGTTTAACCTCAAGAACGGGGGGGGTGGCGGGGAGAACATGGATTTGCGCTGATTCATGAAAGAAGGAAATGCGGCGAGAGAGCAAGAATATTGAGTGTTTGGGGCCTGGAATGTGCTACCTGGAAGTCTGGTGGAGAGGCAGATTCAATTGAGGCATTCCAGAGGACATTACATGATTCTTCGATGAAAAGGCAAGAGGTCAGCGCTAAGTCATGATGCCTGTCAGGAGAGAGAGTTGGCGCAGACACAATGGACTAAATGGCCTGCTTCTGTTCTGCAACAAATCCGTGACTGTGTGAATCAACCATTCATATAATACTTTTTAAACAGGGAGATATTGCAGAAACCTGAGGTACAGACAGGGTCTGGGTGTTCTCATACATGAACCACAAAACAAGTTAGCATTCAGAAACAGTGGTTAGGAAGAGAAATGTGATTTTTGCAAAAGGAATGGAATATAAAAACAGGGGAAGTTTTGCTTGATTTGATTTATTATTGTCACATGTACTAGTATACAGTGAAAGTATTGTTTCTCACACACTATACAGACAAGCATACCATACATAGGGAAGGAAAGGAGAGAGTGCAGGATTTATTTTACAGTAATAGCGAAGGGGCAGAGAAAGATCAACTTAATGCGAGGTAGGTCCTTTAAAAGTCTGATGGCAGCAGAAGCTGTTCTTGCGTCGGTTGGTATGTGACTCAGACTTTTGTATCTTTTTCCCGATGGAAGAAGGGGGAAGAGAGGTGTCTGGGGTGCATAGAGTCCTTGATTATGATGGCGGCTCGCACCAGCTCCCTCTCCCCCCAGCTCCCACCACCCCCACCCCCACCCCCCTGATCCCCACCCCTCGCCCACCCACCTCCCCCCCTCCCCCCAGCTCACCCTCCTCCCCCCCAGCTCCCTCTCCTCCTCCCCCCCAGCTCCCTCTCTCCTCTCCCCCAGCTCCCTCCTCTCTCCCCACTCCTCTCCTCCCCCCCAGCTCCCCCTCCCCTCCACCCAGCTCCCTCTCCCCTCCCCCAAGCTCCCTCTCCCCCCAGCTCCCTCTCCCCCCAGTTCCCTCTCCCACCAGCTCCCTCCTCCCCCTCCCACCAGCTCCCTCTCCCCCCTCCCACCAGCTCCCTCTCCCCCTCCCCCAAGCTCCCTCTCCTCCAAACTCCTCTCCCCAAACTTCCTCTCCCTCAGCCCCCCTCGCCCCTCAGCTCCCTCGCCCCTCACCTCCAGCTCCCTCTCCCCCCCTCCCCTCCAGCTCCCTCTCCCCCTCCCTCCCAGCTCCCTCTCCCCCTCCCCCCCGCTCCCTCAGCCCCTCGCCCCCAGCTCCCTCTCCTCCTCCCCCCAGCTCCCTCTCCTCCTCCCCCCAGCTCCCTCTCCTCCTCCCCCAGCTCCTCTCCTCCTCCCCCCCAGCTCCCTCTCCTCCTCCCCCCACGCTCCCCTCCTCCCTCCCCCCACCTCCCTCTCCCCCTCCCACCAGCTCCCCTCTCCCCGTCCCACCAGCTCCCTCTCCCCGTCCCACCAGCTCCCTCTCCCCGTCCCATCAGCTCCCCGTCCCACCAGCTCCCCTCTCCCCCAGCTCCCTCTCCCGTCCCACCAGCTCCCTCTCCCCGTCCCCCCTCCCAGCAGCTCCCTCTCCCCCTCCCACCAGCTCCCTCTCCCCCTCCCACCAGCTCCCTCTCCCCCTCCCCAGCTCCCTCTCCCGTCCACCAGCTCCCTCTCCCCTCCCCCCCCTCCCGCAGCTCCCTCTCCCCCTCCCACCAGCTCCCTCTCCCCTCCCACCAGCTCCCTCTCCCCCCACCCTCCCACCAGCTCCCTCTCCCCCTCCCACCAGCTCCCTCTCCCTCCCACCAGCTCCCTCTACCCCTCCCACCCAGCTCCCTCCCCCTCCCACCAGCTCCCTCTCCCCCTCCCACCAGCTCCCTCTCCCCCTCCCACCAGCTCCCCTCCCCTCCCCCAGCTCCCCCTCCCCCTCCCACCAGCTCCTCTCCCCCTCCACCAGCTCCCTCTCCCCTCCCACCAGCTCCTCTCCCCCTCCCACCAGCTCCTCTCCCTCCCTCCTCTCCCCCTCCCACCAGCTCCCTCTCCCCCCCCCACCAGCTCCCTCTCCCCCCCCCCAGCTCCCTCTCCCTCCCCTGCTCCCCTACCCCACCCCCGCTCCATCCCCCCCGCCCCCTCCCCCAGCTCCCTCTCCTCCCTCCCCCCCTCCCCTCTCCTCCTCCCCCCTGCTCCCTCCCCCCTGCTCCCTCTCCCCCTCCCCCCTGCTCCTCTCCCCCCCTCCCGCTCCCTCTCCCCCCGCCCCCCCCGCTCCCTCTCCCCCCCCCCCCCGCTCCTCTCCCCCGCCCCCTCTCCCCCGCCCTCCCCCCCGTCCCTCTCCCCTTCCCCTCCCCCCAGCTCCCTCCCCCCACGCCCTCTCCCCCTCCCTCCCCCAGCTCCCTCTCCCCCTCCCTCCCCCCAGCTCCCTCTCC